>NW_011889225.1:683206-758001 GCF_000151845.1 Pteropus vampyrus | reverse complement strand
AAAAAATGATTTGTTGTATGTCACTAATATTACTGGGTTATTCTTTTTTCTTAGTGCTGTAGAAATGAATTCATTGTTCTATGTTATAGTAAACTTTTTGATATATGTGAATGTGTGTTAAAAACAGTACTCATGGCATTTGTTCTACCTTTAGGGTGGAAAAATGGCCTACTACGAAATGCGAGCTGAGCACAGTGTGGATATAGATGTGGATATTGATTGGCCTATTGCAGAACAAAGAGTATTAAGGTAAAAATAAGGCTTATGTAGCAGTTGTACAAAACCCTAAATTATTTTTAGTAGATATGTGTAATTGTACTTGTAGATGCTGATTTATGATACTCCAACCATCTTAGGATCTGTGTAACTAGTTTGTTCATGTGTGAAAGACAAATTCATAATATTTGCCTTTAGATGACTTAATAACCTAAGAAACACATAGTCCAGTTAGACCACACTAGTTCAAGTCTTTCACTGTAAGTTGAAGTGTATATTAAAGTAAATTCGAAAAGTAATATTTGAATAATTGAGTGGGAATGGGTTACTAAGTGTACTGATATTAGCCACATGAGAGGGAGTGATTAGTATTATACTTGTATTCAAAGGTCTATTTTGGTTTCTTTTAGATATGGCTATTTTGGCAAAGACAAGCTTAAGGAGATAAAGCTTTTGGTTTGCAGTATTGATGGATGTCTCACCAATGGCCACATTTATGTATCAGGAGACCAAAAAGAAATAATATCTTATGATGTAAAAGATGCTATTGGCATAAGTTTATTAAAGAAAAGTGGTATTGAGGTATGTGCCCCTGAATATATTAATGTTGTTTTAAGATTATGATTCAGGGTCAAGGAATATGTGAGGGAAATAAGAGATATGCATTTTTATTATCTATTACAAAATCTAAAATTTAGCCTTCACATGCCTAGAAAATTATTGTACTATTTACTTGTAGATGAGTAAAATGTCAATCAACAATTAATATTGTTTATTTAATAAGTATGAACATATTATTTTTAAATAGGTGTTATCTAGTTGCCATAAGATCTTGCAACAAGAAAGATTTCATAAAAAATAGGTGTCAGCACTAGGAAAAAAGCAAATATCTTCTGGATTCATAAATGTAGCTTATTCTTATGATTAAAAATGTTAAATTCAAAATAACTTAATATTTAAGTGTATTTTCAAAATGAAGACTAAGATGATTTCTTATAATTCACTAGAAATCTTACATATGTGCTCCTAAGCAGCACAAAAGACAAGTTATAGACTTTCCTTTCGATAAATTGAATTATAGGAGACTCTTAGATGAATATCGACAGTGTGTGTTGTTGTGTATGTTTTACCTGTAGATAGAATCCTTTCCACTGATAGAATCCTTTTCCAATGTCTTTCACCTTTAGTGTACAACTAGAAGTAAAATGTTTTAAAGCTTTATTGTTTTAAAATAACAGTTGGTTTTACTTAGTTTGTCCTTCAGAAGGTCAAAGGACTACTCATTTGTGATGTATTATTTACAGGGTATTATCTTATTCTGAAAGATTTCTGTTTATTTTCTCATTTTTCCCTTTTTTTTTTTAAGGTGAGATTAATTTCAGAAAGGGCCTGTTCAAAGCAGACACTCTCTTCCTTAAAACTGGATTGCAAAATGGAAGTCAATGTACCAGACAAGCTAGCAGTTGTAGACGAATGGAGAAAAGAAATGGGCCTGTGCTGGAAAGAAGTGGCATATCTTGGTTGGTATCTTTTTATTCAGCCATAATAACATGAACCAGGATTTTTTTTTAATGAAATAGAAAAATAAGAAAAAAATTCCCAAGATTGGCATGATTGTAAGGAAATGGGAACTCTCTTACACTACTTACAAAAGTATTAAGTTGGGACAGCCTTTCTGGAGGTTACTTCGGTAATATTTATCAAGTGCAGCCTAGTAGAATGATTACCAACACATGCTATGGAGTCAAAACACACCATCAGCTAGCCAGTTTTGGTAGTGTAAGCCTTGGTTTCCTTATCTGTAAACGAACTGTTAAGAGTACCTATTGTCATAGGTCTGTTATAGGGGTTAATGACATAATCTGCATAAAACATTGTGCAGATTCATAATACATAGACGGTACACTCTGAATATTTTTAGCTAATTTTAAATGTAATAGTTTTGACCCCAAATTCCAATTCCAGGGAAGAAGTTGGACAAATGTGCCAATAATAGAAGAAAATAAAGAAACCCCTAAATACCCTACGACAATAGAATATCTGTAAAATCAAATACTATACCCATTAAAAACAATGCCATAATCTGTATTTATTGGTATAATCAGATGTCACAATTTTTTCACTTTAGTATTAAGCAAATATATTTATCAAGTATCTACTATAGGCAGGCTTTGACCTGGTTCCTGGGACTTAATACTTACAGAGCTTACAGCCTAATGATATCAATATTTTAAATATCAATAATGACAAGATACTAAAATACATAATAACTAAAAACCATGTATGATATAAATATTTACAAAGGGAATTTGAGCCTCCGAAGAAGCACAGGATGCTCCGGGAGCATATGATCTGGGGACTTCAGGAATCACCTTTAAACTATATGTGAAGATTAAGTGCAGAAAAATACTATAGAACGTTTGATAGAAAATGATCCAATTTTTGTAAGAAAAAAGCATTTTTATGAAACATATAAGAAACTCCAGCTATTATTATTTGTGCAACCTTAAGCAAGCTTCTCTAAACCTTAATTTTCCCATTTATAATATAAACACAAATCAAACTCTATAAGGCCATTGGAAAGAAAATCAGAGATAATGTAAAATATTTTACATAGTGCCTTCATATAATAATAATAATAGGTGTATCATTTATATAGGTAAAACTATAGAATTACATATACCAAAATGTAGTGACTATAAATAGTGATAATTAGGATAATTTTGATTATTTTTGCCTTTACTTTTTAAAAAGTTTCTGCCAAGATATGCATTACTTATATAACATAAGGAAAAAAAACTAAAAAGTAGAAGTTAGAAAATCAGAAAAATAGAGAATAGACTCCAAATTTTTAAAAATCAGAGCAGTGTTTTTTGTGTGGGCCACATAAAATATAACAATATATTCCTTAAAAATATCAAAATTTTTATAAGTAAAATTCAGTAAGTACAGCTTAGTTTGAGGGGTGGATAATGCAAAGTAATACCTTAATTTTCATCATCTTTCAGTGAAAACAATTTGAATTTCGATACATTTAATAATAAAAGAAAAATTTTCAGTAAATGTAGAAAAATGTAAAACAAACTCCTTCAATTAACATTTAATTATTAGTATTTGCTCTATAGTATAGTTATAGTTATACTCAAAATGGTGAGTATATTCTAAGGTACTGGGAGCTTCTGAAATTCATCCTAGCCAAAAAAAATGATAGGAGGCGGATTGAGAAGAAGTGAGACAGGAGAGAAGGGATGTAGTTATGTCAGTGCGATGATAATTTTTTGAACAAATCAGTGGTATACATACAAATCAGAACTATTACAGATTAAAAGAAACTTAAGATACAACATGTAATATGTGGCCCTTGTTTTTGATTCAAAAAATCAACTATAAAAAGACAATTTTGAGACAACTGGGGATATATGAATACTAGATTATTTGATGATATTAAGGAATTATTATTAAACTTGTTAGTTTGATGATATGTGTCAATTTTAAAAATATATGTATCTTCTAGAGATAGATGCTGAAGAGTTTTGGGGTAAAATATGACGGCTGGGAATTTCTCTCTAAAACACTAGGGGGCAGGGAATAGAGAAAAATATTGATAAATTATCTAAAACATTGATAATTATTCCACATGAACTTGGGGTTCTTGAATATATTTGAAATATTTCTTTAAAAAAGTTTAAATAATTCACAATTTATATATAGAATTTCTAGTAATTATATGTGGCATGCAAAAAGTATATTCCATCCTCCTTTAACTGATATTTATTTTGAATAGGAAAAACCCTAGACTTTAATTATACACTCAAGTACCTTAATATGGTTTCATTCCAACTGATCTGTAGGTTTTATATGCAGGGCTTTAGGTCTTACTCAAGTTAACAGAATTACTTTTTGGTTATTGTTTGCATTATTTTGAAAGAATATTCTTTGTCTCATTGAGTATTCAACCAGTTTTTCTTTTACTTGGTAGGAAATGAAGTATCCGATGAGGAGTGCTTGAAGAAAGTAGGCCTGAGTGGTGTTCCTGCTGATGCCTGTTCCACTGCCCAGAAGGCTGTTGGATACATTTGCAAATGTAATGGTGGTCGTGGTGCCCTCCGAGAGTTTGCAGAGCACATTTTCCTACTAATGGAAAAGGTTATTAATTCCTGCCAAAAATAGAAATTAGTATAATGTTGGGAAAGAAAGCATACAGCCTTCTTCAGCCACCATACTTTTTTTTGATTAAGTACAATTCCATGTTCTAATGTTACAAAGAGTGTGATTTGATTTGTGATATATCGTCATATCTTTTAAAGCAAAGTCTTCTCAAGTTGCCACTCTAAAACCTTCTATGAAATAATCGTGCTGTACTTTTCTCTTTATGCAAGATAATATTTAGAAATTGATTACCGTCTTTCACAGATTTTTAGTAAATGCAAGTAAGAACATCATCAAAATTGACTTTGTATTTTACCCTGTAAACTTGTGTGTCTGTGTGCTTTTAATGATGCTATTTATTTTGGGACAGTGTATCTGGTAAGACATGCCCTTCTATTAATTAATAAAATTACATTTCGCAGACTTGATGAAAACTGTCTTGTTGCTAGAGAAAAATTTACCAAACATGCCCTGATTTCTTTTAAGTACTGACCATGCAGTCAGTGTGAGAAACAAATCACTAAATACTAGATATAAATTATCTGACTGTATTTTATATATACACATACATATAGCACATATATACAATACAGATATCTGAAGAAATATTGTGAAGGTTGTATATCGATTTGGAGTAAATTGTTTACAGTTACCTCTGAGGTCATGGTAATTCTGTGAACTAAATTTGGTCTCACCACAATTTTACAGCCACCACAAATTACTCTCCTACCTGATTAGATTCCAATAATGGGGCATTATCTCATAAATGTGGACACTTTAATAAACACTAACCGTTTCCTGTGGAACATTTACCTCTATTTAAACTATAAAAATAATTCATATAAACGTCTGGAAAGAAACAATTGATTCAGGCCAAGCTATATAAGAAGATGTTTTCCTTTGTCTGGACTAGGTGGATTTGTACAGTTCAGAGTCTGCTCAGATAGGCCAGACAAAATTTGGAGGAAAAAAAAGGACCATCTTCTGTCTTATATTTCCTTAACATCTTGTCCTGGTTTTACTTCCATCTTTCTGGCTTTTCCACTGCAGACTTTATTTTCTCCTATTTCCTTAAATTTACCCATTCCCAAAGGTTCTAATTTTAGATCTTGTTCTTCCCAGAGGCGAGATCTATATTCAAAGTTTCAGCTATAGCTTCCATGCAGATGACTCCAAAATCTAATGACTCAGACATCTAATCTCTGCTGTGAGTCTGGTTGCATCTCAAATTCTTCATGTTATAAGCTAGACTCCTGGACTTCGCCTCTCAGATTTCTGATTTTCTCATTGGGACATCACAGTCTTTTTTAATTTCTCCTTTTCATCTCTAGTCAGACACCAAATCTTAAGCTTGATACTTACTCACCCAGTATCTGTTCATTTTTACCAATATTATTGCTATTAATTTTTCACATTTGCTGTTATCTTTTAATGACAAAATCTTTTAATGACTCTGCTCACCAAAGGATGTAGCAAACATTCCCCAGTCCAGCTGTACTTTGGACACAACCTAATATTTCCAGCCTTGGTTTCTACTGATTCTTGTGAGTACCTTGACCTCAATCAAGTTATTCTGTGTAATTCCCCGATAATGCCTTTATTAGCCTATTCTCAAGATCTACTTTTAACCACCACATGAATCATTCATTCCTCAGAGAAGTCCTGCCAAAGTAAATACTGTGCATGAGTATACATTCTCAAGTCCTTGTTTCGTTTCAGTGACCCAAAGCCAGGTATAAGGCGACAACAACTAATCCTCACTGTGGTTCCCAATAGTAGTGAATTTTAGAAAAAAAAATCTATGTTCAGTTCTGATATGTAAAGAACTTAGAAGTTACCGACCCTTTCCTCACAATAAGGATAACAGAAAACGGAAACTCAATGACTTTTCCTGGACATTGCAGAGAACTTAGGTCAAAGGGCAAATAGCCACTCCAAAGTCTGAAGAGACAGGCATACCCAGAGAGATACAGCACCCAACACTTATTTACCTGGAGCAAAAGCTGCTGGGTGCCATAAGCTAATAACAACACTTAATTAGTAATTTTGGTGATTGCTGGAGGTTGAGTGCAGACTAATGTGAGAGTAAGAAACTCCTAGCGACTGCAGTCATGGGGGTGGGATTAGAGAAATTTTCCCTCCAGAAATGCCAGCAGGTTCTCACAGGATGATCCAAGAAAAAGTCCCCTATGGCCCTGGCAGGGAGAAGAGTAGCCATTGTGAAACCCTCCCAGGTCCTATCCTCCAGCACCTGGCAACAAGTAATATGCCCTCTATGTTTATGAATTCAGTCCGCCTTTTCATAGCTGAATAATATTTGTGTGTGTGTATCCATTCATCCACTGATGGACACTTAGGTTGTTTCCATGTGTTACGAATTTGTCAAATCAGCACTTAGTAAGTGGAGCACAGATATATGGGGTAAACCAAGATGGCAACATAGAAGACTCCCGAACTCTCCTCCTTCCGCTCACACACTTGAATGTACAGCTACAAGTGAAGAAATTTCCTTTAAGAAATCCAGAAACTAGCTGGGAGTTGCCCAACTCCTATACATATGGCAAATAAGAAAAATACCCACACTGAAACTGTTAAAAAAAAAGGCTGAGATCCACTGGTCATAACCACCACCACCACCACCACAACCCCAGCCCCCCACCGCCCACCAGCCCACCTTCTTCCTGAGGAAGAAAGGGTCTGGACCTCATTTAGTGCCCCAACTTTTAAGACTCCCACCCAAGGGACCAGCCCTCAAAATATCTAACTCTGAAAGCCAAGGAGACTTGTGTACAAGAGAACCAAAAGACTAGCAAACAAAGAAGCAGTTAATGGGTGTCCAAACACTCGCCATGGCTATCCCCTAGGGCTTGGTGCAGAGGGAGCAGGCAAAAGCACACGTCTCATGGTTTCTCCCTAGAGAGACTTAACTATCTATTTTACCAGCTTATTCCTGAGAGTACAGTCTTTGTAGGAGGTATATTTCTAGGAATTTATTCATTTCTTCTAAGCTATCCAATTCCTTGGCATATAATTGTTCACAGTAGTCTCTTACAATTCTTTATATTTCTGTGGTGCCAGTTGCAATGCCTCTGCTTTCATTTATGATGCTATTTGCATCCTCTCTTTTCCCTGGTTTGTCAATTTGTTTATGTTTTTAAAAAGCCAACGCTTACTTTCACAGATATTTGTCCATTGTCTCTCTAATCTAATCTAATCTAATCTAATCTAATCTAATCTATTATTTTAAAATAAATATTGAAAGCCCTCAGAAAACGACTAAAATATTTTTAAGTATGCATAATACATCAAGAGAGAAAATAAAATAGTATCATACAAAATGCTCAATTCAACCCAGAGAACCAGAAAATGGGGGAGGAGAAAAAAACAATGAACAAATGCAATGAATAGAAAACAGTTACAAAGATGGTAAATTTTAATCCAGCTCTATCAATAATCATTTTAAATATGAATAGTCTAAACATATCAGTTGAAAGACAGAGATTGTCAGATTTGATTTTAAAAAACTAGACCCGACTATGTACTGTCTACCATAAACCTACTTTAAAGACTCACAAAAGTTAAAAGATATGTAAAAAGAAACATCAAGCTAATCCTAATCAAATGATAGTATCATACACTCTACCAGTTATCTATTGCTATAAAATGAGCTACTTCAAAATATATTTGCTTAAAACGACCATCTTTTATTTTCTCACAATTCTGTGGGTCAGTAATTTGAGCAGAGCTCAGCAGGATTATGCTTCTGGTCTCACTGAGGCTCACTCTTTTGGTTGCAGTCACTGGTGGCTAGAATAGCTGAATGGTCTAAATTAGATTTACTCATTTGTTGGCTTTCGTTTGGGTCGTTTTCCTTCTTGAGATCTTTCAGCTTTAAGGAGATTAACCTAGGTTTCCTAACATGGAAATCTCAGAGAAGTAAAAAGGTGAGATTTAAAGCTTCAACACCTCCTGAAGTCTTCCTCAGAAGTCCACACAATATTTCTTCAGCCCCCTACGGGTCAACATGAGGCAAGTTGCTGACCGTCTGGCCCAGATCAAGGAGTCAGGAGATAGAATCTACTTATTAATGGAGGTAGTTCTATTTTTAATCCACTATATATGTTGATATGTCTGGGTTTGTGAATTGGAGAAGCTGGAAAAAGATCTGTTTAAGGGTTTTTATTGTAATGTTATGCATTTTGCACTTTGGACAAGTTATCTAAACTCTCTATGCCTTAACTTCCTTACTCTAAATGAAGCTAATAGTAGTACCACCTCACAGAATTGTGAAGATTAAATTAGATAATATAAGTTGCATATTTAGAGGTATCCCTAGATAATAGACCTCTAAATATTGTTGATGATGATGTTGATGATTGATTTAGCAATTAAGACATTTGAATTCTAGCTTCAACTTTGTCATGAACTAAGTGATGTTTTTAAAATCAATTAACACCTGAAATCTAGTTTAATTAACTCTGAACGGAGGGATTTAGAATACCTCTATGGTCTCTTCTATTTCTACAATTGCAAATGTACTGATGTTTACCTTAGAAGAAATATTTTACAGAGAAGAAATATACATCATATCTATGGAAAATGTAGGCATTTAGGGTTCTGAGAATGATTGGCCGAGGGCTTTTAAACTTCTTGGTACATCAATGAACTTGGAAAGAAAGTCCTCTTGATTAGACTCTATAATTCTTAGAAGGACAGTAGCTATTTATAAAGTAATTTTACCTGTGAGGACTACTTAATTTTTTTCAATTCAACAATGAATCATCTATCATGTTAAATACATTACAATATTCCCTGAAGATAAGAAGATAAATAAGACACAAGTTCACCACCTAAGATGGAGACAAATTTAGGGAAATGGGATTTGGGGAATGAGATGAGAGAGGAGTTTAGAGAGGTACATAAAAGAGAGAGGTACATAAATGGAGACCAGGTCATACAGAGAGTTCTATGAGTTAGTTACATTAAGAAATTTTTACTTTAGTCTAAGAATAAAAGTAGAGAAAGGGCCTTAAAGGGCAAGAAGCAGGAAAAGCTTTTCAGAAGGTGAAATCTGAGCTGGCCCTTAACAGCCATGGAAAATGGCTTTGGTATCAAAGGATAATATCAGAGAAATGGGATTAACATGTTCT
This sequence comes from Pteropus vampyrus, assembly GCF_000151845.1. Classification (NCBI taxonomy): domain Eukaryota; kingdom Metazoa; phylum Chordata; class Mammalia; order Chiroptera; family Pteropodidae; genus Pteropus; species Pteropus vampyrus. The sequence goes on along the minus strand of NW_011889225.1, from coordinate 748,486 downwards.
GTTCAGAGAACAGAATATGTCCACTATGTATAGGACCTACGGAATCTAGAAGGAAATGGTGAGATGTGAGACCAGAAATTTAGGATCAAATGGTGGGGCGTGACCTTTGAAAGAAAATGTTTGATCCCTATGCCCTTCCAACCCAAACTATTCTGATTTAACTTAATTGTCTACTTTGTTCTTGTTGTTTCTCTTGTAAAACTTTATAGTGATTCCAAACCACCCATAGAATAAGGTAAACACTTCCTAGCCCAAGGGTTATAATTCTCTTTTGTATCTTCCCTGCCTTTCTACTCTCATGGGGAAACCAGCAGAGCTAAGCATTTAGCCTTCCTCTCCTACCCCATCCTTGCCCGTTGTTCTCTTAAAGCCCAATCTTCCTTCACAGCCCTGAGTATTTACCTGCCTGTTCATTCGTTTAATGTGTCTTAAAGTTCCAAAAAGTCAAAGCCTACCTGTTTTGTTGGCATCGTGTGACTTCAGTATGGTGGATGTTGTGATCAGCCATGCAGATCACCCTTGAAACTAGAGGATTTATAATCCCAGCTGCTAGGAGTATTGACAACAGACAAGCCTCAGCTGTCAGCCTTTTTCATCACTTCTTCAGCTAAAAAAGGGTTGCTTCACCCAAGGTCACCCTCTTCCTGGGTTAGCCCACATACAATGATCGGATGGATATAAAAGATACAAGTCCTACTGCCCTGCCCCAGTAAGAGACAACACTGTGCAGCCATGCTAGCTTCAGAGCTCCCTGTGGGGTCAGCTGAAGTCTTTGTTGAGACTCCATAGAAGTCCATCCCCTCCCTTTGCCCAGTCCTTCCTTCTTTTCTTCCTTCCTTCCTTTCCCTTCTACAGGTGTGATCCCAAGAGCACTCCCTCATTAACCCCTTGGACACTAATCTTTCTTTCAGCATCTGCTTCTCAATCTGGGACACCAGGAAATACTTCTTGAGGGATGGGAACTAGGTAAAGTAATTACTATTACCTGAATTATTAATTACTTCCTAATTGTTTAAAGGGCTATGTGTGACTACTGTGAAATCTTAATAGTCTCTGAGCGTCTGGTCTTTTGTCTCTTTACCACATGCTGATAAAAATCACCTTCTCCAAATCTAAAATTTTTGATAAAAATGTCACCTTTAATGACCTGGTGCTCTCGTCTGCCTGAACTGGTTGGGAAAATTGTACTACTAAAAATAGTAGCAAAGAATTTTGGTTTGTCCACATTTTATTGATGATGTTCCTAATGCAAGACTACTTCATGCTTTGTTATTGAATTGCTCTGTAAAGATAAAGTAGATGTAATGTAATGTTAAGTGTTTGTATGCTGAGGAAAATATATATTTAAAAAATCTCAGTGGTTAACATTTTGGCCACTGGGAGTCATCATGGATCTAGCTTTTAAAAAGATGGAGCTTTTAGCCTGCTGATTGGAAACATATTTTCATTGTTCAACCTTTATACACTGAACACTAATATCCACTAGAGGGAATTCTGTGTAAAGCACAATTTCAGTATTTTTTTTACTCTTTCTTCACAACAAATCAAATGGAAATAAAGTTTCTTTTAACAATGATTGAGATAGACCTTGAGTGAGTGGAGAAATGGGGCAGAAAGGCTAATTTGAATGAGGACATTCAGTTGAACTACTGCCTTATTAGAGGACCAGAGCCAACTAAATGGGAAACTATATTCCCAAAGCTACCCAGCTCTGTCACCTGGTTACCTCAGGCCATAGAAATGACCTGTCTCTCTTAACTTCTTTTAATCTTCACAAACTGTATAAAGTAAGTACTTTTATTTCCTCCATTTTACAGATGAAGAAATTGAAGCACAGAGAGGTTAATAACTACCCAAGGTCAAACATGAAGTGGCAGAGCCAGAATTCAAAACAGAAAATATTCTCAAGGGTAGAAGATTATGTCTGTGGTAAAGGCCTATGCCGTGTTTTCAAAGTGGTAGTCCCTCAACCACCTTCCTCAAAATTATATTTAACCATCATTAAACATAATACTTGTTAACATATGTATTCTAGTTGCATCCCAGAGACATTGAATCAGAACCTCTGGGATAAGGTCTGGGAATCTGCGTTTTAGTAAATTTTTTTTCAGGTGACTTTTATGCACATTAAATTGTGAGAAACTTTAAGTTAGAGGAGTGAAGTTGGGAGGCCTACTTCCCTAGGAAGGGAAAAGAGAGAATGGGCCTATTGCAGGGTTGGAATCTGGGCTCAGGAACTACCCCATACCCTCTTTAATAGACACTACGTGTGCGTTGGAGACCTTCCTGATTACCAGCAGGCGTCAGTGGTCCCGTCCCATCCCAACCCTCCCTTCTCTGGACACATACCTGTTCATCTGTGTAGGCCTCCTGTAACTCAGGAGCTCTCAACCCTGACTTCACACTTGAGTTTTAAAATCATACGGATGCCTGGAACTAACCCAGACCAATCAAATGATAAGCTTAAGGTATGGGGCCCAGAGAACTGATATATTTTAAAAGGTGTGTTTTTTTTTTTTTTTCCAGGCGATTCTCCTATATAGCCAGAGTCGATAACTCCTATTTTTGAGCAATAGTTCTCAAATGGAATCTTTAACAAGTATCTTAGAGGAGGTTCACATGCAGTTCTGCAAAATACACTTTGAGAAACTGTCTTTAAAAAAAAAAAAAGAAGAAGGCGGAGCAGGGAAAAGAATGCAAGAGAGAGACAGACAGACAGACAGAGAGAAAGAGAGACAGAGAGAGAAAGAGAGAGAGAGAGACAGAGAGAGAGAGAAATTAGACTAAGACCCTGCTAGGCAATATTAAAGTATAACTGATTTTCCAGATCCAGAGAACAAGCAGTCTTGAATCTCATGTTAGAGACTGAGTAGGAGGCATCTGGCAAGGGGCCAGCAATTTCAGCATTAGTTTCTTTCTCCTCATGCCTGACCTAACTGGCTGGAGAATTGTGTTTTGCAAAAGATGAGACCTGTTTGGTTATGTGGGCCCTCTGGATACCTTTCCACTAGAACAGCTGCACATTAGGTGGATCCATAATGAGTGAGAGACCCCCGCCTCCCAACTGCAACCCCTGGGGCTCCTACATGGACCCCGTTCCCGATTCCACACACAAAGATTCAGATCTGCAGAGCTCTGTCATTGCACTTTTTAAATTATCACCCTCCACTTCTGGACATTAGCTCTAAAGAGGCTACTCTTTCTGGCTTTTTCATTAGTAATTTTCAAGGTTTGGTACAGCACTAGGAATCCAAACTAAAGGATTCTCAATCCTTCTTTCTGTAAAAATAGTGAATGGATTCTGAATGAAAATCATTTTGTGTCTGTTTAGCAGAAAGCCTAAAGTACTGGTGTGGGGAGCAACAGAGTTGGGAGTTAGAGTAAAGACAGGACCCAATGTGGCTGGAGAAATGACCCATTTCTATGTACTATTTCTTCTATCCTCTACCAGCATCCACACTCCTCATTCTTCCCATTTCTCAAGGATAGTGTCCCTGAGAGAAGCAGTTTAGGGCATGGAAAGGCGTTGACCTGAATGGGCCCTCAGGAGTCTTTTTGTCGTCTCTCTTTATTTTATAGAAATAAACACTACTATCCAAGTTCTCTTTCTTTGAATTTCAGATTTTTCATTTCGTAGCAGAGCCCCAGGCCTTGGCCATGCTATAGAGAGCCAACACCTGTGATGGAAGACAGAGGCTTTATTGAGCCAGCAGATTGCTGTCCTCAACAGCGTAAGTATCAAATGAGGCCCAGCTAGTGCACTTGAGAATTGTCCTTCCTGCAACACTTGACTGGCATCCTAGAAAGAAGACTAACAAGGCTTGTCACTACTGCCTCATCACTCTTGGTCCTCAGCTTTAGTTGTCCTCAAGGAATTCCTACTTAGGTTTCATGAATCTCGGGAGAAAAACTTTACTTCTCCCACTGGCTACAGAAGCTTTATAATCTCAGTTATAAATGAGAAGCTAAACCCTCACAGAACAGGATATAGTTGGCCTTCATTATACAAGCAAGAGGAAAATGAAATGAGATATTTAATGAATGGGCTAGAAGTGCTTTTTGAAACAAAATTAATATTAATGTTATTAATTTGCGTATTTACCTGATGATTTTTAAATATATCTGCCTGGAGTGAATAAACCTCTAGATCATTTTCCAGCTCAGCTGTATGCAACCTAGCAGGATTTAGCTGATCACACTAATTTATTTTAATTAAAACTCTCTTTGGACCAATTACTCAGAAATATACCCTCTCTCCCTAAACTGAGCTAGTTATCACAAGGATATTTTGTACCTCCCTGCCTGCCTGCACCTGCCTTCAGTTGTCATTTATACAGATCCTGGTAGACTGAAATTTTCACAAAATAAAGGCACAATCTAAATAATTGAGAACACCTAAAGACCTATATTTTCTCACTTCTGTTAGAGTACATTTGATATCATAAATTAATATAAACCATTGACATAAATAGCAAATTCGAATTGAACAAAATCATAATTTTAGAAATATACCCCTATGCATGTATATCATAGACATAGATTGGCTCAGATTTGCACTTCTATTATTAATTAGAGTTTGAGATTTTCCTTTTCATCCTGGGGATAATAACCCAACCAGTCAACAATTAAGGATTAGTAAACCCTCATAGCTATATACCAATAGTCACAAAGATTTTAAATTACTAATGATTATATTGCAAACGAACAACAAAAAATGCCCAAATTTATTTGCTCTAATATGTTTAGTTGTAGTTTGAGATTATACTCTTCATACTCTGGAAGAGTAATAATCCGAACTGCCTAAATGGAGCACGCACGGTGTTTCCCTGTAATTAGTTTTCTAACTGGCAATGGAAAAGACCGAGGGGGCGGGGTGGATTGATGGCTCCTTGTTTATAGCTTTTTCATGTAAAGTAGCCATAAGGGTGTTTTCTACTTCCTTCTCTGCTAACTCCTTAGAAAATTCCATCTAGGTCTGTACCTGGGTACCCAGAAAGAGGATCAACAATTCTTTCATTAAACTAATGTAAAAATAAATGAAACCAAAGCAAACGTTATTTAAATGCTACATTATTCCTTTTTGGCACTGATTTTTCAATTACCTGATTTTAATTAATATTTTATAAATGTATGAATGAGCTGCTTAAAAACAAAAATTATTTCTATTTTGTAATTACATATTACAAGGAGAAATTACAAAAAAAAAAGTTTAAAAGCATATACAGATTGCGTGAATACCCACAAATCTCTCTACCAGATTTATTTACTTACAACTAAGGCTATTCTTATCACTTATAATTGGTCTTTGCTTATGTTTATGTCTGAAGGAAGATTGATAAGGTCTTTCATACACTCAGAATGGATTAAGAGATATTGAAATGCAAGAATCAACAGTATTTTGGAAAGTGGAGGAAAAGCAAAGAAATATGACTGTAAGTATTCATGCCTACAAGAGGACCAGGAAGCTGAATTGGTAGACGCACAGGAATGCGTTCATTTGGTTTTTTTAAACCATTCATTCACTTATTCATTCTTTTTTTCAACACATCTTCACAAAACAATTTCTGAGAGTAAAACTCTGTATCAGTCACTGAAGATGCTTCCTACAAGTTCTCTGTAAGTATACAATAAAATTGGGAAGGAAAGACTTGCATAATGTGAAAAAAGTTAAATAAGCTAAGAGAATATGTGATTAGGTTAAAAAAATAATTGACTGACTGATGCAGACATCAAGTAATAGAAGAATACAAAAATAGGATCAAAATGGGTTACAGTACTGAAACTGAGTTTTCCAGAAGACATAGAATTAAATTGATTCATGAACTTAATTCACAAACAACACTTGTTAAGCATTTATAAGGAATGCTGTGTTGGGTTAGGTGTGGCGGAGGACACGAAATGAACAGGACATGAACTCAAATAGAGAGAACCTTACAAACTAGAATAGAAGACATACATTTACACAAAAATACAAGCCCCAAGTGGTTCAATGTGGGAAGTAAAATATAAGTGAATAGTCATTGGAGAGCCACTGGGGGAGAAATAAAAAATAATAGGGGAAAGAGACAGGAAGTCTCAGAGCAGGTTTTCATAGAGCTCGTGTTGAACTACTTATGGGGTGAAATGCCTTTAAGGCACAAAGACACAGGAGTGGGAAAATACCACCTAATGGAACCTTAGAAGAATCATTAGAATTTAGCAGTTACTTACTGACTACAGAGAGGAGGGAGTAGGACAGAGAAATGAAAGAGGAAGAAGAGTGAAAATAAGTGACAGGGGAATCATTAGGAGAAAAACTGGTAGCAATTTGGATGAAGAAATGCAGATGAGTTGTTTTACAACTCCAAGAAAGTGAAAAGGCAACGTGGTAGATTAAAGTTCAGGGGGAACTTAGAAAAAGGGAAAATCCAAGTGGGCATGGACATTTGCGCCACATCCCTGCCATTACCATCACCATACAGATGCTCATTTTTATAGTACTCTATAAATCTAAACTGCCGCAAGCTCCCACACCACCCTACTTTCTTGTACCTTCCTGCTGGGCCCAAAGGAACAACACAGCAAGCTTCAGAGAGATTCTTCTAACCAACCAATTACCTGGTGTCTAAACAGACATTTCAAACAGCATAGCCGTAGCAGAAGTCTTGATCCAGCCCACCTACCTCACACCCCACCAAAACCGTTCTATCAAGTCTTCACATCTAAAGAAATAGTACCTTCAGATAGTCAATTAATTAGCTCAAAATCTAAGCTTCGTCTTCTATTCTTTTCTGTCTCTTGCTCCTGTATTACTAGGAGAGCTAGCTCAATACCATATATCCTGAAATCGGCCGTCTCATCATTTCCACTGCTCCCACCACTGTTCACATGCCCCTCTTCTCTCACTTTACACTGCTATAATAGCCATTTATCCCTGTCTCCTTCCATAACCCCTGGGTCCATCCTCCATCTAGTAGTCAGAGTGACCTTGTAAAAGCATCTGTCAGAATGTCTCAACCCCTACGGAAAATCCCCCAGCTAGTATGAAATCTACACTCCATGTCATGACTCCAGGCCCAGGGAGCCCCACTCATCATTCCTATTGGAACTCCTATGTCACCTCCTCAGAGTCCTCAGCCCGAAACCCCAGCCAAGGCAACTCTTTTGTCACCGTCTACCACTTTATCTTATGTTATCTTCTTTATAGCACATATTAGTGCCTGCCTGCCATATCTCAGATGTTTCCTTTATAAAAAAAAGAAAGAAAGAAAGAAAGAAATGATGTATTTTTCTCCACCAGAATGTAAGCATCTTAAAAAGAAAGACTCTTTCAAGTTCATGTGTCCCTACAATCTATAATAATGCTTGACACATAGAAAGGGTTCAAAAATTTTTTTTATCACTTTAATTTTTAATTGTACAGTTCAATAGCATCAAGTACATGTACATTGTTGTACAACCAGTCTCCAGAACTTCACCCTGCAAAATTGAAATACTATACTCATTAAACAACAACTCCCTTTTCCCCTTCCCCTGAGCCCCTGACAACCACCATTCTTTCTGTTCCTATGGATTTCACTCTAGATACTGCATATAAGTGGAATCATTTGGTATTTGTCTTTCTGTGACTGGCTTATTTCACTTAGCATGATGTCTTTAAAAGTTCATTCATATAGCATGTGTTAAAATTTCCTTCCTTTTTAAGGCTGAATGATATTCCAGTCTATGCATATACCACATTTTGTTTATCCATTAATCTTATGAATATCCTGAAAGCAGATATATAATTCGGCCATTGAAAAATCATATACTTCCTTTCTCTGCTACCACCAAATATAACAATAGTCTCTCACATACAGCACTTCTGATGCATTTATAAAGTGTCCATTTCTCACTGAAAGGAATATCTGCTTTCCACACTGGTGAAAAATATTTATGTGTTCCACAAGCACTGTATCACATAAAATGGAAATCGGTTTCATTTTCCATTTATATTAAGAATAATCTTCAAAGTGTCTTGAGAGTTCACTGTGTTTCATTTTCTCTGTGAATAGTTCATCAAATACTCTCTTCTGCTTTGAAGTAAAGTAGTTTATCCAATCACCCACCGCTCCTGGAAAAATTGGAAATGTATCAGACAAGAACCAATTTAAATGTATAGTCACAAAAGAAATCTTTCAGGTTTATAATAAAATGTGAACAATTTTATCTCTTGGTGATAAGATGATGGGAAAATTATTCTTTTCTTCATTTGTTTGTTGTTTCTAATTCCTTCAGTAACAGTTACATATTAATTTGTACAGTTTAAAAAGTTATTTCTTAAAAAGAAATGAAGATTACGAATATATAAATATCCTAGGTTTTATGATAGAAGGCATAAAAATATCTCACCTAAACTTAATCAAAATATAAAGCAAAGTAGACATAATGGTGCTTCATTTATTTCCCTGCCTATGCACCTCTACAGAAGTAGTTATGCCGATAACATACCACGGGGGTGGGTAATTGGTCTCATTTTTAAAAAAAATATTTTACAATATCGATAACAAAGAGTTGAAAATATAATCATCAAGTTACTCATATGATGCTTTCACCTTCAATATAAGGTGTCTGGAAATTGAAATAAAGTATATACAGCTGACCCTTAAAAAATGCAGGGGTTAGGAGCACTGACCCCCTGTCCCAATGGAAAATTTGCATGTAACTTTTACTCCCCCAAAACTCAACTAATAGTCTACTATTGACTGGAAGCCTTACTAATAACATAAACAATCAACGCCTATTTTGTATGTTATATGTATTATATACTGTGTCATTTCAATAAAGCTGAAAAAAAGAAAATGTTATTAAGAAAATCATAATAGCAAATACATTTACAGTATTTGTTGAAAAAAATCTATGTATAAGTGGTTCTGTGCAATTCGACTGTGTTGTTCAAGGGTCAACTGTACTTCGCACAGTCCCCTGGCCTCTCCTGATTGTCCAAGTCACCCTCTCAGCCCTGGCCTCAGCGTCAACCTCTCAAGATTGCCCTTCTCATTTTCATTATGCACACTATGCCAAACTCCAACCCTGGATATTATCCGCCATGGTCCTTTGCCCCTGCTGGCCCTAAGCTTCATCCTTGGAGTGCAGGTACATGGAGCCAGTAATGCATCATTTTAGCCTTCCATCATGGACTGTCTGATATTGTTCTCTACTATCTTTTCCTTCCAATTAGCTTGTGCACTATTTCAGGTTAAGGGCTGTGATGTATTGCTTGTGTATTCCTGCAGTACCAAATCCAGTGCTGACCATATAGTGGGTGCTCAATAAAGCCCATGGTCTGATTGAATGTCAGACAATGTCATCTAAAGCAAAGAAATATATTACCATTTAAGAAATATTTGATGGTGTCGATTCCTAGTCCAAAAGACTGAGTTTAAGAAGAAGTGAAACTTTTCTGTTTAGGGAAAAGAAGAGGGGTCAGGGGCAAAGAGAAAAAGTACCAGAGTGAAGATCCCAAAGTAAGGAAATGACATTGCTTCTGAAACATACCAATTGGGGCGTAAGGTCAGCTTCACGAGGTCCTTAGAAGAACAATATCAATATTATTCATGTTACTTATCTAAATTCTTTGGTCCTTCCTGGTTTTCCCTTCTGACTTCTGATACAATTCACCTGAACCACTGCCATCTTCTTTCAACTGACCTGACATGTGTTTGCTTGGTTTCTGATGTATTCTTTCACTCTTTTACTTTTTCTAAAAATTCTTTTAAAAAAATAACACAGTAGCTGTATATTCAGGTTAGAGAAAATACGTATATGCAAAAGAAGATAAAAATCAAGGTAATATACTCAGCTAACATGGCTAATGAATTGGTTAGCATGCATTCTTCCAGATGTTCTTCTTTGCAAACATATAAGTACATGTAAACTACATTTTAAAACACACAATTATAACCTGCTTTTTTCCCACTTATTATATACATTGGTCATCTTCCCATATTAGTATTTATATACCTACAATGAAAGTTATGGTAAGTAGAGTAAGAGTGTTTGGATTCAAATCTTGACTTTATCAGCTACTAGTTGTGTGCCTTTGGACAAGTTATTCAGGTGGATGATGTCTCAGTAAAACATGAGTAACATAAACACCATCCTCAAAAGTCTGCTGTCAAAATCAAGATAAATCAAGTAATGTACCGGACTCACAGTGGAGTTATTTTTACTCTATAGTTTTCATGACTCCATAGTAAATCTCTGCATGGATGTGCCTTGATATGTTAAACAGTTTCTGATTAGTGACATTTTAAATGCATTCTAAGATTTCATTGTTATAACCAATATTGCAACATATGTCCTGTCCATATATCTTTCCATTCTTCTATAATTCTTCCCCTAAATTTTGGCATGTATGGGCCCTAGGACTTCTGAACTTGTGTGGACTACTCTGTATCCTTGCTTGTCACCTTATCTCCCTGGCTGCCATAGTCATTTTCTAGAATACCAATCTATTCTGAATTTAAAGTAAAGACAGCTGCAGGCACAAATTCTCCTCTGTAAAGTAAGAAATATCTCTGTGTGCCAAGGAGTCTAAATCAACGACTTTAGTAGCTTTTTGAAACTATTACTTTCAGAAGATAGATTTCCCCTACTCCCACCCTGTCCAGCAAATGGAAGGAATGAAGAGAATTGTCTCTATTGCCCCATCCTTGTGTTTAATTCCTCATATAGTTTGAATTTACCAAAAGGTACTTATGATGACTAGTATCAGTGAGGATGTTTCTAGTGTTAATCTGTGCTTTGTTAGATCTAATATGAAGAAACCACTTTTAGAGAGAACTTAAATGCTTTTGAATTAATGTTGTCAGCTACATGATTTTACCTAGAAATATTTGCTAGGGTCACAAGTGTGGCAAGTAAGAAATTAACTCTATTATCGTTAGAGTAAAACCTCTCAAGTTTGCAGGATAAAATGTGTGAATACTGAGAGTTTGCTAATCAGATCTCAAAGGGCACTGGACTCTACTAAATACCAGAATTTCCTCTTTTCTCATCATCCTCTTTACCGTGGTCCTTCCCAACTACTCTGTTTCTCATTTCACCTTCCTTCATGCATTCTTTTCTAAATTCTTCCTGTCTTCCCTTTATCCTCTCTCCCACTCTTCCTAATTCTTTTCTTGACCCTGCCTCTCTCTCAAGCTCTCATATAATCTTGCTCCTGTCCTCCACTACCAAACTTCTTAGAAGAGTGGTTTCTATTTGCTGCTCCCTTCTTTATATTTCATCTCTTCAAACCCTTCAGCCTGGTTCCTAGCCCTACTCTGAGAATTTGCTGATAAATAAATGGTCATGTTTGACCCTGGCTTTCTTCCTAATTCTGGCTGATATCTTTTCTTGGCTTGTCTAGGGCTGTTTCATTCCCATTGATGTTAGGGTCCCTAGGGCTCTCACCTCTCTCCCTTTCTCCACTAGCCCTTCCACTTACCCTGAATAATTTTACCAAATTCCACAATCTGCTGATGGCTCTTAAACTGACTTCTCAGCTGAGCTCCACCTAATAGTGACTCACCACCACTGCCCAAATTACGATCATCAGTGTTTCATACCTGGACTATTACAACTTCTTTACAGGACTTTCTGCCTCTACATTTATCCTCTTCTAATCAATTTTCCACTCTGACTCTACTATTTTCTAGGACACATGCCTGACCATGTCAGATCCCTTTTAAAACAGCAAAAAGACTGGGGACGGGAGGTTGGGGGAGGCCTTCTTATGATGTCTGTCAAAGCTTTAGCTCTCTGGCCCCAAACTTCATCTCCCTCATTTTGCTTCACACATCATATACCACTCCAAGCTTGTTCTTTCTGGAAAATACCATCCAATTCCATGATGGTTCTGAGCTTTTTGTCTTGCTGTTAGCTCTTGTAGGAATGTATTTTTTTTCCCTGTCAGTTTCCTGGTAAAATCCTTCTCATGTTCCAGTCCCAGGTCCAATGTGATCTCCTCACCTACTTTCCTAAGAAAAAAATTCTCTCTCCCTTATTTATGATGCTATTCACTTTTACTCATACTAGTAGCACAGTTGTTATGACCTTGCATTACTATTTAGATGATGACCTTCTTAAGACTATATTTTTATTTCATTTTTAACCTTAGTTCTTAGAAAATAGTTTATTAATACATATTTACTGAATTGGATTCTTTCCTTCCTCTCAGTCTCGGTTTTGTAACTATAAGGGGGGAAAAAAAATGAACCACCAAAAAGGACAAAAATAATTTGCTAAGTTGAATATAATATCTGATCTATAAGAGTTGGCAAATATTTGTTTTGGGAGGAATTATATTCAGATTGGCCAAAGAATGAAAATAAATCTGTGTACAGAAATCCATAAAATTTGTCTTTGTAAGTTATTTGAAAAATGTTAAATCATTTTTCCTCCAGATCTGGATTAAATTCACATGGATTTCAAAGCAATTCTATATCCAGATACGCCCAACCTGCTTCTAAGCTACATGTTAAGAATTAGTGGAGATTTATTTCTTTTTCTTTTAGTTTCATGCAAAAAGGAATATCCTGAGCTAACAATCCCAACTCTCTCCATCTCTTATTTCTGCAAGGTAAGTTAATTTGATTGGTGAGTTTGGGAAAATGCGCTGTGCACATTTGTCAGCCCTTTTCTCTCTCCTGAAGAAAACATGTCATGTACTGCACTCCATCAGGCCCTAAGTGACCTTCTCCAAGTCCAGGGACAGGACTGCATTTGACTGGCCATGACTAAAAGTATGTTTCTAAAATTCAAGATAAATTATTAGCAAATACATTGGGCTGCAGACCTGAGACACATTCCTCAAATAACTTTATCATTTCCGTCTGTTTGATTCCTGTATCTTTCTCTCAATTTGTTCCTAACCGGATGTGGAGACCTCAAAGTCTGAAAAGAATGCAATTCAAGAATTTCATTTAATAAACATTCACTGAAGGGACCAAGTATAATAAGTTATGCAAGATATGGGATGCACGATGGTGCAATGAGGATTTAAAATGGTAAAATAGAACTACTTTCAAATACAAATAAGTTCCAGGCAAAGCACATCTCTTTCTGACTTACCTTTCCTAAATACCAGGTTGCTATTAGTTGTGAGGGCACAGATGGTCTTATTTGGATCACAGTTTTCTTTGGCTGCATTATTTTTCATTTCCTTGAATGATGTTTTCCAAGCAATCTGATTAATTTCACTGTCACTCAAATTAATACCAAGGAAAGTAGTTATTTTCTTTATGCTTTTAGAAAGATCCTGAGCAATAAGCAAATTAAAAAAAAAAAAAGTGTTACTTCTCAAAACACTAATTCATTCCCTTAAATCAGAAAACAGAATTGATTGATTTCTTATATTAGCTTATTTTGACTTAGATTTTGATTGTTGAAATATTAAGAAGGACTTACTTTCTTCATTTCTTCATAGAATATAAATAGAACATTTTTATCATTTTTGTGGTCTTCCCAGCTTAAAACGTGATCAAACCAGGATCCATACACAACTAGAAGAAAAGAGAATTGTTGTGCAAATATTAAACATTATGGCTTTGGGTCCCTGTGTTCTTCTCACTTCAGCAAAGTTATCAAATAAGGTACCTAAACATTAGATTCAAGAATGAAAAAGTTTTCCTTAGAAGAGCTCAATTTTACTATATTTTCAACTAAATACAATATTGTGAAATGAGGCTGGATAGCTAAATCTTTTAATAAGGTTGTGCTGGGGTTTTGTTTTTTTTTTTTCTTATTTCTAGTGAATATTTCTTTATCAGCAGAATGACAGTAGAAATTGTAATACACATTTTCACTATAATTGTGTTCTGATAACTACTTTAAATGTTGGAATAGAAAAGTATTGAGAATTTATCATTTCTTCTTGTAAAGTGACATGATTTTTATAATTAATTCCTTAGCATAAAAAATTTATAAATTTCCTCCTACAGGAAAAAAAAAAGAATTTTATTCAGGTATCTTAGTTTAAGGTTGGAAAAATACAGACTTAGAAATTTATTACTAGTTGATATTATCTCTTTTTTGTTGTTTTTAATTTGACAGACTTAAAAAATCTCCAGGGCTTAAAAGTGAAGATTATCATGCAAAATGACCTCTATAGCAGTGATGATTAAAAACAGTGAGGAAATTCTTGTCACCCCAGAAAGTTGACTAGCTTGACAATCTAAAGCATAAAACATAATACTTTAAAATACTACATATACATCTTTCCACACACCTTTATCATCCAAAGATTTAATACTAGTCATCAAAGGGCTACTCTACTATTTCCTAAAAATCTGCTATTGATTCATTTAGTAAACATTTATTAAGCCAGACATTGTACTGTATACATTTTGCACATTAAAACTTTAAATAAAGATATAATTAACTCCAAACTAACTGCAATTTTTCATGGCTTCAGCTCCTGAGGAAGCAAAGGGCAAAACAATAACTATAATGTATTTTTGAAACAAGAATTTCTGGGGCTATAGTAATATCATTAGAATCGGCCCAAATTTCTACTACCCCTTAGACCCAGAGGGCTGTATAATAAGAACTGGTGCTTAGAAGAGCTGCTCCCATTCAGTTTTCAGTTATCAGCAATCTCACTGCTATTTCAATGACCTCTCATAACACTATGCCTTAGAATTACCTACCGGATCGGTGGTAAGGGGTTTATCTTGTAAGAACGGCCAACATTTTCCCAAGCACAAACATGTGCTGGGAGGAAGACTGATTTTCCTTCCATGAAAATTTAGGAAGTTAACTGGTCTCTAATTCCCCAGACTAGTCTCACGTTCTCAACCCACTTCCTACTAGCAGCTGCAGCACAGCCTTCGTGGATAATGTCATTGCCTAGAGTTGCCTATGCTGTGGAAGCCCTCAATACTTTCGGGGCAGCCCATGCTTCTGCAGCTGGAGGTTGGGCAGGGATAGAGACCAAATGTCATACCACGGGAAGGTAGGGAGTATGGGGAAAATGCTTTTTTCCCCATCCTTCACTTAATTACAGAATTATTCTACCACCTCCTGGCTTTAATATATGCCTGGATGCGCACCCCCCCCTTCTGTCATCCAAAATTTTTCATTCCCCTGAAATGGCCCTGAATATAAATTGGTCTTTCTCAACCAACTCATGTTTCTTAGGGTCTGGAGAGCAAGTTGGCAATCTCACTGCTTTCTATGAAACTCCTCCCTCTGATCCAGGCTTCTTTGAGATTTATGTCCTTTGACTATATCACTCTTTCCATCCTTGTTTCACTGAGAAATCAACCTTCTGCTGTCTCCTCTACAGTCACTGAAGACTCTGATTTTAGATTACAATCTTCTGCATCATCTCAAGTCTTGCTATCAACTGCAGTGACTTTAATGGATAGCATCTAGCAGACCTTCCTCTGACTATTTTTGTCTCCTTTCTGTCTTTGCTTTCTTCCCTTCGTTCATCCCCAATACCTTTAACTTCCTTGCTCTCTTATAGTTCATTTTAATCACCTGAAAAACACCTGATATTGAATCAAAATACTTCACCTATTCACCTTATCCACTGCTGTTGAGTTCTGCTGAAGAAATTTATATAATCCTGTATTTACACTACTGCAAATTCATTTTTCCAGCCTTAAGGACCCCAAGGCTGCCCAGCAAACTGATTTGTCCTGCATTAACACATTCTCCTATTCGTCAGCTGTTTCAAATCTTCTGTACTTTCTGCAAACTTTCTGCCCCACTCACATAGTTATAATGAGCATCTTAGTTTCTAGAAAGCACCCTACTGATAGGTAATTGCGCAGAAAACAAAACTCACAGTGATGAAGTAGCCTAGGAAATATAGAGTTCTAATATACAGCTGGAGAGGGGGCTATAGAGAATAAAAAGTAAAACGCTGATATGATTTTATTGATATGTTAAAACCTCTAGATATTGCCAGAAGACAATCTACAGTTATTGTTTAATTTGAAAACCTAAAGTGTATTTGTAAACTGAAAGATAAATTAAATAATTAGATAAATATATAGCTATCTATATCTTTATTGTACTGTCTTTTCATATAATGTGTATTTATGTTTATGGTTTGAAGACAGATGTAGGATATCATAATGTCTGACTTGTAAAATAATCTTTCTTGGTAAATGTCTGCTTATAACATTTCCACCCTAATGTGAAATTATTTAAAAGTCTTTGCGTCTTTAAAAGTCTATAACAGAATAAGTGAGTAGATTTTTACAGCAAATTTTAACCATTACATAATTTGAACTTTTAAATAATTTTTAAAATAGTTTCATTAGTCCTATTTTGTGTTAGGACCTTCGAATGGTTAAGCTATTATCTAAAATCACACAGAGAATAAATTATTGTCAGGACTCGATCTCAGGTCTTATGCCCTATAGACTGTTTTTTCTACTACATTGTGTTGTCATCTGCAAAAGAAATAACCTTCCCCTCAAAAAGTCTTTGGAGAACATCCCTGAAACACAGTCACATACTTAAAACACACACAAACTACACACGGAGGAAAACAAACCTTACCTTATAAGTAGTAAAATGTGAAGCCACTGCTCCCACCTGAGTAAATTAAAAGCTTTACTGATTCGGTGACATTTCCCAGTGTCAACAGAGTTTGCCCAGGCTGGATTACCCAATTGTAGAATACTTACAAGTCAAATCCCTTTATAATTAAAAATCTATTAACCCACCTAAGACAGTATAAAAGAATCACCTGAGATATTTTTTCCAACTACACTCTGCCCTTCCGGATATTCTGCTGCAACTCCTGATAATGTGATAACAAAGGCAAATGTTCCTTGACGCTAGTTTGCTTCCCTGTGTAGGGCCTGGGTTGGCCTTTCTGTGGCTACATTCATAGAAACATAATCTCTAGCGTAGGAGCAGTAACAGTAAGCTACCTTGCCCTAGTCGGACCATACCCAGGGGCTATTTTGTCTCCTGGGAACTGTGAAGTTATAGAGACATGGCCGAATTAGAGCTCATGCAGTTGTGGGAAGAGGAATGGTGAACACAGTGCGTAATAGTGGGAGACAAACACAACTTTTTTTTTCTTGAGAAAAAGCAGACTCAAGGTCTGTTTTAAAAAAGTAATTTATGTGTTTAAACTACTTATTCCAAAAATGGAATTGGAGCAGAGTGAGGCATGCTAACTATCTTCAAATATTTAGAAGGCTAACATGTGAAAGAGAAATTAATGATTGGGGGACAGTTTTTAGTCTTGTTTTGTTTTGCTGGACAAGTCATGGTATAGTGGTAAGAGCAGAGATTTTGGACTGACCCCTGAATTTAAATCTTGGCTCTGCTCCTTATTCGTTACATGTCTAAGGACAAGTTATTTGGCCTCCCAAGGTCTTCATTTTCCTCACCTGTAAAATGAGGATAACAAAGTCTCCTTCATGTGTTCTAGTGAGGGTGAAAAGAGATCATGTTTGCATAGCACTTAGCTAAGTGTCTGTATCATACGGTAAGAATTTTTTTTAAAAAAAGTAGCAAGATGAAATGTGTTGCTTTGAGGCAGGAGTGGGGTGTAAACCTGCTGTCAAGATTAAAAAGTTCAAGCTTAGCCTCTACAGTTCTTGGAGATGTTGTAAAGTGATTCAAACATTAGGTGGGTGTTTTAAGCAAACTTTAATGTATCTGTCATTCCTGAAACTTTGATTCTACTAAAAGTGTGCCTTTAAGAAGGAAATAGAGGAATTAAAATACTGTGAAAATAGCATATTATTCCAAAGGAAATAGAACAAAACAAAGTATTAAACCCTATTTCTGTTGAGTTCCCAGTGTCTTCATGTTAAGGTTACACTTGCTGTGGCCTCTCTTAAATTAACAAGCAAAAGCTTAACAATTCACAGGAAAACAGCTAAACTAACAATTAAGATCTACTTTAAGCCCTATAAGAGGTAAAATCCTTTGGGTACACACCATTCCCAAATCATGTCTTTCCTACTTCGGTATTGTTTTGGTATATTATTTTTGTTGAATACATCTTGGGAATTCAGAATAGTTTTTTTTAAGTGCTCCAGACACCACTGAGTCAGGAAAAAATGAATAAATTTAAAGGTCATGCATGGTAGAAGGACCAACATGCGCTGCCCAGCTCAACCAAATGATCTATCATTGTGGTGTTTTCAGAATAAATTACTTTCTGTTAGTTTTTATAAAACCAAGTGCTAAAATGGCTAATTTTTTCACACTGGTTTATTTGGTGGATTGGGGGTGGAGGGTTGTGTGTACCGTTTGTGCTGTTTTGTTTTCCATGCAGTTATATATATAGCATGTTTCAGTCTACTTGTCTAGGTTTAGACTTCACTAAAAAGACTAATGATATATGAAAAAAAGATGCTTGATCAGAATTAATCTGTTTTGAAAACATTCATACCAGCTAATAAGAAATTGTCAGTATGTTCTACCCACAGGTTATAAGAAAAACTGTAAAAAAGCAAAGTCGAAAAGAACTGCTTAGAAGAAGCAAAAGAATAATCTATTCAAAAGTATTTCTGAAAGCAGGCATTAGGACCCATTTAAGCTTTTGGAAAATGCTTTCATTTTGAGCAGAAAGTTTCATTGTACATTATGAATAAAAATCATTATTATACTTACCCTTTCCTTTTAGAAAAAGTTCTAAAAACGTAGCCCAGGTTTCAACACTGGGGAGATTAGGGTTATCTTTGTAGTAGTGGAATAGAGAAACAGCTGTGTCTTTTGGATTCCTAACGATGTAGATAATCTGTTAATTTAAAAAAAAAAGAAAAAGGTCAATTTATTTTGGGGTGGAAATAACCCCAAAACAAAATATTTCCTAAAAAAGAAATTAGCAGCCATACTTGCCTGTGCGAGTCACAATTTTTTGGCAGCTTCAGCTGATTAGTAAACACAAACTTAGGCCAGTGTTTCTTAAAACTTAATGCAGATTCTGACTCAGGGAGTTGAGGATGAGGCTGGCATCCTGCATTTCTAACAAGCTCCCAGGTGATGTTGATACAGCTAGCCCAACAACTACACTTTTTCAATTTATGTGCTAAATTTGGTCCTATCTTTCTAGGGTCAGACATGAGAAATCCCTATTCATTTGCAGGACAAAATTACTTTTTAAATATCCACTTATTATAAAACATGATGTCTTACAAATTGTCTACTCTTATTTACAAAAAGAATGATGTTTTGTAATTTCTCTCTTTTTTTTATAATTCAATCCCCCAAAGCTTAAAGAATTTGAGATACTCTCCCGATTTACATGAACATTGCAATTTAATTCAATTCAATAAATATTTATTTAATACCTACAGTGTATCAGGCAATGTGTAACTTTCCAAGTCCAAGGGATATAATGCTGAGCAGGACAGAAATGGTCCCAGACCTCTCAAAACTTACAGTCAGGTGAGGGAACATTCTTGACAATGCAGTGTTATGAGAGTTACAACGGGGAAGTATAGAGTGCAATAGAAGCATCTAAAAAACTTAGGAAACCAGTGTGAAAAGCTGGATATAATAGGACTATTCTTCAATTACAGTCAATATTGCATGAGTACCAGATGTTCCACCTGCTTTTTTGACAATCAGAGTGGACACAGTTTACTTAGATAAGAAAGTATTTGCTGAGTCATTTTTAATATGTAACTATCTTTCTGTAGTTCATAGAACAAGTGCTGTGCATGACTCACAGAAACAGCACCTGCTCCTCCTTTCTTGAGAGATGTGTAAAGGCCACTGTGCACAGGAATGAAGAACCACCTTATCCCACCCCAGGGAGTAACTGCAGAGTAACCCAACACCTCAGCCTTTTTCTAGGTTCTCTAGGCTTCATGAGCAAATTCACAGAACCCCAAGTCTGAGACTACAGTTTAAAAATCCATTGCTTAAACAAAAGGTGATAAAACAGCAGAATTTTTAGCCATCAGTTAATTTTTTTTTTTTTTTTGGTTAAAGAGAAGAGTAATTTAGGACCCTTGAAGAACCCACAAAGACACACATCAGTGTTATCTAGTGGGAAAAACAATGTAAACTATTAATACATATTTTGCCAAAAGAGGTTAAAAGAATGTATTCTGTAACTAGGTATGTTACATATGTTAAATAGACTTATTGTGTTGTTTCACAATATATACAAATATTGAATCATTATGTTTTACATCTGAAACTAATATTATATGTCAATTATACTGAAAAAACACAAAATATATTCTAGGAAATAAGAACTATTAGGGGGAAGTTGAGGGATATGAAGGCAAGGCAAAATAGTACTCTGGAAAAAAATTAAATATTAACTAAATATCATGAAATGATCTGAAAATATAAATTTCGTGTAAGAGAGTTTGGAAACAAAAAAGGAGAGACGAAGATTAGGAAGAAAATATAGAAGGTTGAGTATGTTTGAGAGCTGGTGAGAAAAGACTGGAAGAGGAATTTTCTGTCTGACAGGCTTTGCTGCGGCTGGTAGGGCTTGTCCAGCTGCTAAGCCTGCAGGGCTAGGCTATTAGCAACAGAGGACACACCCTCTTGGGAGAGAGAGTCTCATTCTTCAGTAGGGATCACACTGAAAGGTACAGTAAAGTGATACCTTTACTGTAGTAGTTTAAAGAAGCACCCTGATCTTTCCTAGCTTCAGTTTCTTTGCTTATGAAAGGAAAAATATTCACTCCTGTCGTTTTTGAAATATGTCTATTAAACACAGCTCAGTCTCTGGTAGCCACTTGTTATTGTTATTTCAACACCCTGAGTAAAGGTTATTTAGCTCCCTGGACAAATTTTCTCCCCAAATCTCTCTGTCTTAGAGACAGTCTGCTTGAAATAAAAATGCTTGGTTGAGTAATAATGTACTCAAGTTAGTACACCTTCACCTGTTCTGATAGATTTGCTGGGGATAAAGGCAAAACTCTGACGTTTGCCTCTGGTTGACCGTGTTTACTTTTCTTTGGGCAGAAGAGTAAATGGTATGCATGGAGACGTGATCATAGAGTTATACTCGTAGGAAGATCTGCTTTGATTTATATACATTTGACTGGTAGGTTATTTTTGTTTTTATTTTTAGAATATGGCTGACATTGTTTAAAAAGGCCCAATTACTGGGACCTTGTTACAGTGGACATATGTATCTTGCCTTTGCTTTTCAAATGTTATTCTTTTTTTTTTTCCTGATCAAAACAGAATTTGAAAATGTTTCTTATACAGACATTTGTAAAGAAAATAAAATCTAACCCTAATGTCATACCATAAAAAACCACTCGGCATGCTAATATATTTACATCTAGACTTTTTTATGTGTGCAAATGTATATTTTAACTAAATTGAAATTATTCGATATTTATGTACTTAAAATATGATTTCTACTTAAACTTATTCCATAAGAATTACTCCATGAAAACATAAATTTGAATAAGAAATACATAAAAATATAAAATAGCCTTTCAAATTTTAGTTAACTTTAAAAATAATGTGTGTATTTTAATAATAGCTTGAGGTAACTGTTCTTTAACAATTTATATATAACATTTTTTATTCTTTTCCTATATAATCCCTTGCAAAAAATGATAGATAAAATAATTAAAATAATGTTAAGGCAATTTTTCTTTCCCTTAACACCAATATTTAGAGTAAAAAAAACTAAAACCAGATTTAGAATAAAGTAAAACATTGTCTAGTGTAATTACAGTTCACATTTCTTTCATTACTGAAAGATTATTAAAATAATTTTTATGAGCTAAATACTGCAGTAACACCTATACATGCATTGTCTTATTTAATCTTTGCCACACTGCTTGAAATGGATACCATTATTCCTGTGTCAAATGAGGAAACCAAGGCTCAGAGAGCATCGGCAATTTTCTAAGGTAACACAGTTTGAAAGTGACAGAGCAAGAATCGAAGTTCAGTTCTGTGGGATTCACAAGTATCTGCCTTTCACCATTGAACTTACCTTGCATTGTTTTTGTTTGATATCCATTGGTAGCATGTTATAGCTCAAATGTGTTGGAATAACTCTTTTCTTATAATACATTTTTAGCTCTTCAAATTTAGAAATGTCTCCTAATTCTATTGGAGATGTTAGAGTAATTCCAGCATTGGGGATGTTCTCAATGACTTTAGCAATCCAGTGAGTACCTTCGTAGAAAAATAAAATAAAGTACACTTTTAATTAAATGATACTCTTGATGAAATGAAGATAGAAAATTAGCATGAGGTTATAAAAGCAATGGATGCATTAAGATGTTAATTCATTTTATAAGAAGAATAACATTTTAAAAGCATGAGGAAATATAAGAACTATATATGCTGTTTCCTCAGCTTGAAATATGCTAACACTATGCTAACACTCACCTCTAGCACCTTCTCCAATTTGCAAACACATAGATCTTTCTACATATAATTCCTACTGGTCCTGCAAGCTCATGTATCTTGCTCTTTTATAAACTTTATTCTGAGTCCCTACTCCCTCGACATAATTGCTGACCCTTCATGTCCCTCAAAGTAGCACACATTAGAGTACACTTGCCTTTGTTTATATTCATGCCTATCTCCCCATTTCCACCTTGAGAATAGATACTGAATTTTATTTGTATGTGTAGATACAGAGTAGTTGTACAAGTAAAGCATTTGAATAATGAACAAATGTTATACTTAAGCATCATATATTTAAACAAAGTAGTAAACTTGCTACTTTGAAGTCTGGAAGGAAGACCACTTAATGTTTACATAAAGCAAATATGGATGTGCCCCAAAGTTGTAGACATTAGTAAGTTGGAACAGAGGAAAATTTGGTTGGGGAGGATGCTTTGCTAATTTGAAAACAATGTCCTTGAAGAGTTTAAATCAGCCCTAGTTTCCATTTATCTCATTACAATTCCAATGAGATACAATATTAACAAATTTACAGTTGAATAAATATTTAAACAGTGATCTCATTTGTATTGTTTTAAATTTAAGACTATTTTAGGTTATAATGTTAATGTCTTAAATATTTATAATTATAATATTTATATAAATGTGATTCATATAGTAATGATAGTTGTATTATTTTAACAAAATATATTGATTTCTTCCAAAAGAGAGAGAATACACAGTTTTGCGCTACTAAAGGGGAACTCCTGGCAGCTGGTAGGAAGATGTCAATTTATAGGCACCCATACGTAAAATGGAAGCCTTATATATGGTATAAACTAGCCACCTGTTCCAAGAACCTTAAAAGTATCATAAATTGCTTTCTAAACTAATATATCAACTTCAGGTAAGATATGTTTATTTATAGAGCAACATATTGCATAGTAAGAATACTGAGGTACTTTGGAGGCAGTCACTTAACTTCCATTTGCAGGAGTATTTTCCAACGAAAGAGATACATACATGTTTTATATTTATTCTGAAAAAGCACTCTAGGAGACCTGGCCCTATGTGATCTCTGTGTCATCCATTGGGAAGGGTTTCTTGGGCCTGACTTACAATCAGATGAAAGGACTATGGTGTACACACAACTTAAAGGGAGCTTGGCTCTTAGTTGCTGAATCCATGATAACAGATATATGGCCATCTCCACATGCCTACTGCTCTGGAAATAGCAACAGGCAATTGGATATAGCCTGGCCATCTCTCTCAGAAACAAAAATAATATATGATTAATTCTGATTATCCACATGATGACATTTATAATAATGGTCCTTTCATGAGTATATACCTATATGTGGGGATAAACTTTGAATAATGAGGCATAAACTTTAATAATAAAAAATATTTATGGTTCTTATTAGCCCAAAAGAAAAAATTATTTATTTATAAATCAATCATTAAGTATAAATTAAACAAACATTATTTATGCCTGGCACAAAGTATAAAGAAAACTTTATAATGTTATAGATATTATGTTTATTACATATATCAACATTTGTATGTCTTCATGAATAAAATAGAAACAAAAGTGTAGTAAAGCTCTAATTTCTCCAGTTGAATTTTCTCAAAGCATATTTTTTGGCTCTCTACTGTCAAAATTTTTTATTAAAACAAGCATTTAGGATACTTTAATTTCTTGTAGAAAATTCTGAAAAACAAATGTTTGGTTAAAATTATTATTATATTTATTTATTATTATTCTATTTCTACATTTAAAAAATACATTAAAGTAAACTTTACCAGATTTTGGATAGGAAACCAGAAACACATCATCTTCTCTTGCACTGAAGGAATCCAGGGAATTTAGAAGTTCTTCTGAAGACATAGTAGAGTAGAGAATTCCCTTGAATTTATGAAGAACACTTGACTGGTTGTGGGATGACATCTTTCATCAAATCAATAAAAAATTATATACTAAACAATAACTTTACACAAAGCACAGAGCAAGTAAGGTCCTAGCTCAATGGCAATGTAATCTTAGAATTATTGAGCTGACATTCCAACTAGAGGAATATATATATACCTTTTGCAATTTTAATAAGAGTAATTTTTAAACCATAACCAAGCCAAAGTCTACTATGAAAATGATGTTATCTGAATTTCACTGATAACACATATTACAATTTCCTCCACTTGTCTCAAAATAGTTTGCATACAAAGCTCTTGAGCTACTAGAATGTAATCACTATATTGAGGAACTAAGGTCAAATCCCTTGGCCTAAATAAGGAAAGACTTTCAGTGGCTATAATGGATTACATCATTGTGGAAATGATTAAGAAAATTGAACTTCTTCTTGTTAATATTAACATACAGTAGAGGAAGTAGCTAGTATTGCAATTCAAGAAGAGAGAGGAATGGAATGAGAAAAAAATAAATTCTAGAAATTGGCAGATAAATCTGTGACTAAGATAAACCTTATAGGCAATAATTTAGGAAAGAGAACGTGGGAATCAGGAAATCCAAGCCAAAAAAGAGTTATCTGGAGCTTTGATGTACATAGGAAGTTTTAGGTTAACTAAATAACTCTTGTCTGAGTCATTCTTAGTTTTTGTCACTAATATTATTATCTTCTAGATTCAATCAGATATGGCAATGAGATGCCCAGTTACTTCAGTAAACCCACAGTTGAATCTTTTTTGTTTGCTTGTCTAACCATTAAAAGAAATGTATAGCAACAAAGAAATGTTCAGCATTTTAATTGAGCACAAAAAAGTAGAGGACTATTATGTAAGAAATAACTGAAGAAGACATACATAACATGGTAGAAATGAAATTTAGAATGATCATACACACTATAGATGCAAAAGGGGGTGCTATGGAAAGTAACCTCACAGGGTAATCTGATCATAAATTTCTAACTGGGCAGGTCATAGTGGGTAGTCACACCCCAGGCACATAACTTTTTAATAAAAGGTTTGTCTTTGTCTTAAGCCAGTCCGTTCATTGTTCTTGTGCACCTTCCAAATAAACTGTAACCACTCTCAAAAAAGCACATAATCTTAACTACCCAGCAATCCAATCTCCATGTGACCACCCACAAGAGAGAACATAATCTTAAGTATTCTGTAATCCCATCCCACCTCCACATAATCTTCCTCAGTTCCCTCCTAATCTTAAATGCACAAAAGAAAACTGTAAATTGCTATTCTCCGAAGCATTTTATCTCCATCTTTGAAATCTCACTTCTCGGTGTATTCTCTATGTGGCTCATATAAGTTTTTATGAAAATTCTCTCCAGGTTTGGATGTTTCTTACTTCAACAACATAGAAAATCCCAAAGAATCTAAAAAAAGATTCGAATGAATATGTAAATTGAGTATGGTTGATTGATTATGAGGTTAATATGTGAAAATAATTATATTCTGGTATTTAGCAACATTCAAATCCAAATAGGTGAGTTGTTGTTTTGTGTGTTTATTTGTTTGGTTGGTTGGTTTTGGTTTTGATTTTTATGCCAGCATAATGCTCTTAAACAGTATAGGTTTTCTGTGATTATTTTTGGTGCTCCTTCCATGAGACAAAAGCCATACTCATAAATATCTTCAGGATAGGCCACATTCTCCTTTGGAATGAGCATGGGGGTGCTTTGAGATGATGCCTTTGAAATTTTTAGAAGCTTTTTGTCCAAGCAGATAAGATCTGAGAGACATGCCCTTAATATTCTTAAAAGCCTGTTATCTACCTAGGAGGTATATGAGATAGCAACACATTTTAATCTTTCTGAGGTATCAACAAAGGATCATATGGCCACATCTTTGACTTCCTTTTTACCCTGACACCAGGTTTTGCTGGTAGTGGCATGGATGTGATCTTTGTTCTGAAATCATTTCTTATTTTGAGACACTTTTGCTAGCTAGAAAGGCTGTTGTGGACTCTATTTCCACTAAATTCTAATAAAATATTTGATAATTTCTTCCTTAGTTCACATCTTTCTTCTATTGTTATTATAGACACTAGAAGAAGCCAGTTATCACTTTCAACATTCTGCTTGGAAATCTCCTTAGCAAAGCCACATGTTTGTTGAGTACTCTCTCTGTTTTCCACACTCACTCAGGGGATGGTGTTGCTAATTGTCCTGCCATACATAACTCACACCCTCTTTCATCTGGCCAACAATAATTACTTCTTCACTGTCCTTCGAGAATTTGAAAATAGTGTCTGCAAGGAGTATCAAGCTTCTATTCACTCTCCAGTCCCAAAGTCAGTATCATATATTTTAGATTTTTGTTCCAAAAACACCTCACATTCAGGTACCAATTTGTTTTATTATCTATTTGCTGAATAACAAATATTCCTAAAATGTAGTGTCTTGAGAAAGCAGTATATAATCTCTCATAGTTTTATGGTATTACTGGGCTCAGCTGGGCAATTTTCATGTTAAATCTAGTTAAGGCACCTTTTAAAGTTCAAGGCGTTTTCATGTACAGGACTGTGAAGAAAGAATGCCTGGGATTTGGTATCAGGGTATAAAACAAAACAAAACAAAACAAAACAAAAACAAAAACAAAAAACATAAAGTGCAGTGATTATTTACAGAAATAATAAACTCAAGGAAAATAGTTATTTTTCTTTCCCCATGGTTTTGTGCTGGCTGAAAAATTACTGCTTGGCTATTGCCCATGGGAACATAACACTCTAACAATAAGCTTTCTGCTTCTGTACCCCTGCTTGCACACCCGAACTGTGGGTTGACAGTTAGTAAAAAGAAAAAAATAGACTTGTGTGTTCAAACAGGATGAATAATAGGGGGTTAGGGCTTAAAAACCCTGTACCTCTACATTTTGGGGCTGCTTGATTTGGGGTCTGCATACCCCTGGCAGACCCAGCTGGCTGAATAAAGAGTGCGTTTCCTATAACTCACTGATTTCTGGTGGTCCGAGTGTCTATCGTGGGCTGGTGGCTACAACAGTTTTGATACCAGGGGAGGGTATGATGATAACTTTAAGTTCCAGGATAAAACAAATTCTAGAACAGGAAATGAGAAACAATAAGAACAGTAAGTGGCAGGAAAAAAAAAAGTCAGACAAGGAAATGTCAGTAAATATTCATAGGTAGTAGAAGCAATAAAGTCATAAAGAGTAGTGCAACGTAAGAAATGTCCAGACCCAGAGAGAATTTTATGAGAGATCATTTGAGCCAAAACTGACGTCAATCGTCAATTGCTAGATAGCAAGATCTCAAATGCTTCTGAGATAACAGTTTGCAGTTTCTTTTATGTACTTGGAATTAGGAGAGAATTTCAGGAAGATTACACAAGGTGGGAGAAAACAAGGTGAGGATTAGATTATAGGACAGTTAACAAGATTCTGTGCTCTTGCGGTTATTCCTTCAATTGCTATTTCTTCTGGCATTTCAAATGTGTGTTAATGCACAAGAATAATGGGCAGGGCAATCTTAACATGTCACTAAAGATTTTTATGTCTGGGGCTTGACTACCTACCTTGACCTCCCAGTTAGGAGTTTATGATCAAATTACTCTGTGAGGTTACTTCCAGCAGAACCCCTTTTTCATCCATAGTAGATATGAGTGAACATGGAGCTATGTTATGATACTAATATTTTTATAAGTTTATTTTTCTTTTAGAGTAAGTTTCTCCAAGGCCAGAGCCAAAAAATACTCTTTTAACATATTTTATTAAGTACTTACAATGAGCCAGACATTATTCTGGCTACCGGAAATAGACTGAATAAGACTGAAAGGTACATGCTTTCATGGAAAGAATTCTAATTAAAGAAGACAGATAATAATAATAATAATAAAATAGATTAACAAGAAAATATCTAGTAAGGATAAGTAAAATACAAAACACAAAACCACGGTGGCATGAAATAGAATAACTGGAGGGCTACTTTAGTTTGAATATCAGAGAAAGTTTCTCTGATGAGGGACTGGCCTCCACTCTACATGCAAAGGGTGGTCTTCAGAGAGTTTAAACATGTACTGTATAAGTGAGTGAAAAGAAACTCTGTATAAGTGAGTGAAAAGAAACTCTTCAGAGAGTTTAAACATGTTGTATAAGTGAGTGAAAAGAAATCAATCGCCTTAGGCCAAGGAGTACAAGTATTAAGGAATGTGCTAAGAGAGTTCTGATACTGGTTTTTTTTTTCTTTTCTAGGTGAGGCAATCCTTGGTTGACCTCACAGATTGCAAGGAACTTGTCAGCTTACAATCCTTTCTTTCTTTATTTATTTTTATTTTTTACTCCTACAGCACCTGGTTTTCCTAGGTGATCTCCCATCCAAGTACTAACCAGGCCTGACCCTGCTTAGCTTCCGAGATCAGACGGAATTGGGCTTGTCCAGGGTGGTATGGCCATAGACTCTGATTCTGTTAAGTTGTCCTTACCAGGAGAGCAAATTCTCAGCTGAACCCAGATATAGCCATTTTTAAAATTCAGTGTTGGTGAGTCAAACTTTGCTTTTAATTTGTCTGTTTACGTCATTGTTTTATTTTTCTCTTGTGGAGTGTTTTCTTGTCTTTGCTACAAGTTGAGGGAGGTTTCTAGCAAAGATGAAATAACAGAGAGCTGGCAACTAAAAAAGAAAAACAAAATAAAACAAAATATATATGTAAGGAACAATGGTTTCAAGACATTGGACGTTGGGCAGTGATTATCCTGATGATACTACTGAATATTTCTTATTAAATGACAAGATTTAATTGGCTAAAATTAAAAAATATTGACCATATGAGTTTAGGTGAAAATGTGGAGGAATTAGAACTCTTATAACCATAAGTAGAAACGTAAAATGGCACTACCACTTTGTAAAACAATTTGGTAGTTTCTTTAAA
Organism: Pteropus vampyrus; assembly: GCF_000151845.1. Classification (NCBI taxonomy): domain Eukaryota; kingdom Metazoa; phylum Chordata; class Mammalia; order Chiroptera; family Pteropodidae; genus Pteropus; species Pteropus vampyrus. The sequence goes on along the minus strand of NW_011889225.1, from coordinate 719,318 downwards.
AGTTAAACATATTTCCGCTATATGATCCAAACATTCTACTCTTAAGCATGAAAAATGGAAACAAATATCCACACAGAGACTTTAACATGAAAGCTTATAGCAATTTGATTTGTGATAGTCAAAACTGAAAAAAAAAAAAGTCCATTATCAGGTAAATGGATAAACAATTTATGGTATAATCATATGATGAAATAAGTCACCAATAAAAAGAAATGAATAATTGATATATACAATATATGGATGAATCTCAAAATAGTTTTGCTGGATAAAAAAGTCAGAAAACAAATAGTATGTATTGTGTGATTTTATTCATATGAAATTCAAAAATGTAAACTTTTGTATAATGACAGAACACTGATAAGTGGTTTCTTGGGGTCGGGAAGGAGGTGGAAAGAGCCAAGAAGGAGAAATAAATACAAAGGGGCATAAGGAATCTTTTGGGTACAATTAATATACTCATTCTGTTGTTTGTGATGATGATTTCACAGTTGTGTACATATGATGACTGTATACTTGTGGGCCCCAGGCCTGACGGGCCCAAGGTCTGGCTGGTCCAAGGTCTGGCTGTAATCCAGGACCATGGCTAGAAATAGTACCCCAAACTTAGAAAATATGTAAACATACTTCAGCTTATTGTATCACGCATGTGTGGCTCAATGCCACTTTTATACTCTGCTATGTGAGGAACTATGCAGTTTTCTAGAGAGCAAAAGGGGAGAGTGGACGGGGAGCACAAGAAAGGGGAGTGGTAGAGCCTGTGTGCCCCGTGCAATAGACTGCACTTCCCAACCGCACAATAAAGTTGGTGCCTGCCATTTTGTCCTCATGTCTGCCTTGCGTGCATTCGTCCAGCTGGGCCTCGCATTGCTGAACCTTCTGGATCAGGTCAGCAATACCTTAGACCCTGACAATTGGCGTAGTTGACACAATCGAGCCGCTTGGCCTCGGCTCTGACAATACTTTAAATATGTGCTATTTATTATATTCCGATCATACCTCAATGAAGCTGTTAAAACTACTGAGGAAATATTTCAATATCTAGAACCTGACTATCAAAGATTACTATAACACTCTTTGCTATTTAATGTATGTGTGTGTGTGTGTTCAAGATAGGTGGGTCTTGAATATTGTTACTGAAATTACCTAATGAACTACTTATCTTTATAAATTGGTAGAAATCTTTTTAGTTAGAAATTTGATTTGTAGTTTTAAAATTAATAATGCAAAACTACTGGAAATATCATGTAATTATAATTTATGTTTGTCCTCTGAATGGCTCAATATGCACTTATTTTCTCCACCCTCAGTGCCAGCTACTTCCACCTTCTTCCCTATGCACTTTCAGTGTGTCATTTCCTATCAATCAAAAATGTACTATATCAAAAGGCAAACTGAACCAAAGCATTACTGACTTTAAATATCAGAGCTTTATTTCCTCACTTAACTGTTGATTCAGAGATATACTTTATGCAGATGAGGTTCAGTTTTGGAAACTATTTTTATAATCAGAAACACCTGAGGGTGTTTCTCTTTGGTACTGAAGATTAATTGCTTTTCTTCTTTTGAATCTCACACATGTATTGATTCATAACTACCAAGAAGCCTAGCTATAAATATGAAGTTTTGCAGGGACTGATGTGGGAGGGGTATTAGATGTTTCAATCAAGTAGATCTTGCTTTGTTGCATCACTCAGTTTGTGCACTGCTCACACACATGCACTCTCAAAGGTTGCTAAAAGCAGCACTAACACCAAGTGAAGTCAATGCTAACTGAAGTATTAAAAATGTAAATTTTCACTGTTTTTCTCGTGAGCTTTAGAAGAGACACCTATGACAGAGGGAAAAGTTAAGATGGTATGGGACTAATTGTTTCATAGAAGCAAAACTAAAAGAGAAAGGAAAATTTAATAAATGAGAGCAATTTCTTCCCCTCTCTTTCTATATAACCTGTAGAACACAGGTTCATACATTTATTTGGAAAGGTAGCATTAAACATTCTAGTCAGCATCGTTTTCTTCTTAAGAACTAACTAGTGACTCCAACATAGTTTCCCAAGGGAAAAAGTTTTCTCTAGAATAGAGAGTAAATTCTTTGGAAAATATAGAATCCTTGTCACACAAGGTTTGCAAAAAGTTTTTTGATAGTAAGATTAGAACTCATAAAAATAATCTCTTGAGAGTCCTACAGATATTATAATTCTGTCATTATTGAGGGCTTAGTAGATTGGCATAGCAAGAAGATCAAAAAGAAAATTTAGAATGGAGAGTGTATTTTATTTAAAATTATAGGAATTCAATTTTATTTATAATCTATGTATAGTAAGGTCATCTAGCCTGTGCATACAAATAAGGCCAAATTAAAAATAATACACCTAATTTCTTCTGTCTAATCTCCCATAAGGATACCATCAATATCCTCTTCCTTTCAGACACAAATGTGTACATAATATATGATTTAATTTATATGAAATTCTAGAGTATACAAACTTAATCCATAGTGTCAGAAAGCAGATCAGCAGTTGCCTTGGGCCAGGATTTGGAGGAGATTTATAGAAAAGGGGAACAAGAAACTTTTTAGAGTGATGGACACAGTATATATCTTACATGGTATGTTAAAATTTATCACAGTGTGTACTTAAAATGGATTCATGTTATTGATTTTTAATTCTACTTTAATAAAGGTTATTAAAAAACTGTTAAGATACCATTTTTCACCTATTATGTTGGCAGTAAATTCAAAAGCTTGACAACACAGTCGGCGAGGCTGTGAGAAAATGGGTACTTTATATTGCTTGGGGAATGAAAAATGGTTCTGTTTCTAAGGAAGGGAATCTTATGCCTCTTTATATAAAAATATGTAGCATTCCTGCTAAAGATGCATTAACTGAGTCTAATCATGTGGAGATATCAGACAAACTCAAATTCATAGACATTCAATTGACCTCAACTCTTAAAAGATTTTTGGTGTTAAAGATCATGAAAGATAAGAATAGTTCCAGATCGAAAGAGACTAAAAATATATTACAATTAAATGCAATATGTGATTCTAGGTTGGATCCTGGTATAGGAAAATAAAATAGCTATAAAGAATATTAATGGGATAATTGATAGGATTTGAATGAGCCTATATTTGATAACACTATATCAACATTAAATTTCTGAAATTATTTTTATACCATGGTCATGTAGGTTAATATTCTTGTTAGGAAATACACATTGATGTATTTGGGAGTATAGAATTATTGTGTCTTCAACTTGTTCTCAAATGCTTCATCAATAATAATAACAACGATTAGAAAAATAAAGCAAATATTGAAAAACAATGATTGTTGGCTTTGAGTAGTTTATATGAGAGCACAATTTTTATAACTTTTAAATTTGATGGTTCTTTTAAATTAACATTTTAAATAAATAAATAAAATGAATTTTCAAATAGCTGTTTCTCAATTAAGAACAACAGCCAAAATGAAAAAGCGAAGAATTTTTTTTTTTTTGCTTTGGACTCCTAGAACTGAGTGGAGTCTTTGGATTCTTGAGAGACTTTGAAATGTCCCAAAGACTATAACTTTGGGTGGTCTAGGAGCTCAGAAAGTAAGACCAGAATATAACCTATGTAGTAAGTGGACAAAAAAATAAATAAATAAATAAATAAAAATCTGTATTTGTGATGGTAAAGGAAGGAGGTCAGTATTTCTGCAGCCCTATTTCTGCTCCTTCTCTCCAATTTGCCTCAGAAGGCTATGAATATTCTATTGCAATCTCAGCAACATTGGAAGATGCACATACAGTAATATTAGTAAGGGCTTTTGATGGCCACAGTAATTTCCTAGGGAGAAAAACATGTCCCAGAATTTACCTCGAAACTGGGGTGAGCAACTTCTTTAGTCCAGAATGCCACCTGCAAAACTATATATTAGAATCACTGACAGGTCATTATGGTCTGGAATACCTCAAGAAAGAAGACAAAGAAAGAAGGGAAGTCTTTGAAGAAAAGGGAAGGAGGGAGAAGAAAATGAGAGAAAAACCAGCAGTGCCTGTGACATGGAATAAGCATGTGTTCCCAGCCAGCACTACCTCAGCTACCCTCAAAGATACTCGTAAGTGTCACTGCTTCTGCTTTTACTGCTTCCACAAACTCTGGTCAGGAAGATCCCCTGAAGTACAGGACCTGACTACTTCATTAAGGAGATCTTTAATTTTTTTTTCCCTAAGTCAAAGAAATTTGAACTAATCTGGACAAGGATTCACTACTCATTTGAATTTTTATAATTCTTTGTTTTAGTTTTCCAACACTTGTCTCATGACTCCCTTTATTTTAATTTTTATACATGATTTATCTCCCTTACTAGATTGTAAATCTGGTATAGGCTGAGTATAGAACATTTTTATATTCCTCACAAAGTACAGCAAAATGACTAAAAATCCATGCTTTTTTTTTTTGTTGATGGAATGACATTTAAAAAAAACACAGACTATCAATATTTTAATTCGACTTATGTTTTAGAGCCCCCTACTGTTTAAAAGCAGCTGTCTGAAGGAGCCCAGATAGGCAGGAATATGAACAAGTTTTCAAGGGAGTGATCGCTCACTGACTACTTTAATTCAAGATCCATTTCTTTTCTCATCTTCCTGATTTATTCTTCAGAGGGGAAAGACCAGTTTTAGAATATTAGAACTCATTATTTTAGAATATCAGTGCCATGACTGCGGCACTGACTTGTGCGTAAGCCTTCTTTCAAAATGTCTTTTCTTTCACGCCAGTAATGGAAGATAAAGTCAATACTACAAGCTCTGAAGTCTGAATTAACCCAACCACCTGCTTCCCCTGCACCTTACAGGTTACTGAACAGTAATTGCTATGGGGACAAACGTCACATAATTGCGAAATTTGGCTCATCTAGGTCTCACAGCATTAGGTCCTCTTAGTCAGCTGGTCTTCTCATTTCCTACAGTGGCCAGGTCACATCACATGTCCCAGCCTCTCATGCAGTTAGTTGGTGACAATGACTGAGCCTTACCAATGAAATGTGAGCAAAAGTGATTATGCTAATTTCCAGGCCTTGTCAATTAAAAACCTTCCATGTATGATCCTCCATATTCTTTCTTCCTCATCTTTTTTCTTTTTTTTTTCTTTCCTCCTCTCTTGATGGATGCAAAGAAGCCCAGTAACTGTGGAAGCCACATATTGGAAATGAAGAAACCACAAAATGGAAGTAATCTGGATTTCTGAGAAAATACCAGGAAGAATCTCACCTATCATTCATTAACTTCTGACTCTAGTTGTACCTTTTCACATTTCAACATTCTTGAAGTCAAACTGCATCTTACAATTCATGCCTCTCACTAGCTCTCTTAGTTATGCCGTAATCATGACAGTCGTCATTGCTTACCTGTGTGCAAACTCAGTTTTAACACTTCTCAATCTCTAATCTAACATCACTTGAGTTATGGGCGTTGTTTGTACCATTTTTCATAACTTTAACTGCCATTTGAATATCTTTAAAACGATATATATTGAGGTAACGTTAACGATTACACATCTACATATTGATATACATGTAAATACATATACATATATAGAGAGCCATACTTTGGCATTAAAACATAAAACTATTGTATATGCAAAAAGGCAGGAAAATTATGCAGTGGGATATTAATCAATTAATGTAAATTGATTCTTTTTTGGAAGAACTTCAGATTGTACTACAAACGAATTAAGTTTTCTACAAGGCCTGAGAAGGGAAGATACTCAGAAATTGATAGAGTTGTATTATATTTTATTACTGAGATTCATGCAAAAAGATTGCTAATCAGGTGTCAAGCACTGTAACCAGAGGCAGGAAAATTTGCACCTGTCCCTCTGAATAGATAGAAGAAACTTCAGAATAATTAGAGACTGATGTGATCTAGCCATTCATTATGCAAGACTATCAATAAGATGTTAGCTTGTCAAAAACTTCCTGATAATTTGGAATGGAAGCTGTTTACTTATAATACACATGAGTTTTATTGGAGGAGGAAAACAGGGAAATAATAATAATGGTAAATTGAAAATACTGGTAAAACTCTTAGGTAGAAACTTTCCTTAAAATCATCTTGACAATGTTAAAGGTGTTAAAGAGATCAAGATAGTGAGAAAAGTGATAAAATAGAGCATATCACTATGACAATATGTAATATTACTGATGACAGAACAATTATCTCCATGTATTTAACTTTAAGTCACAACAGGAAATCTAAGAATGAGATCTTCTCCCAAAATGCCATTGTGTATAGATGGCAAAATAATTAGGTGTATAATCACTGAATTATTGGTGGATTGCCTGAAAGTCACTTGGAATTGATATCCAAGATCTTCACACACCCACACAGTAATTTGATTTTCAGTGCTTATCATCCTCATGTATCTTAACTGTTAAAGGAGAAGCTCACTGAAAACTGTAGTAACTTGGGAGTGTCTTGGCTATTCTCAACTCCTTCCTTTTCCAACAAATTCTATAGGTCTAGGTCAACTTTAGGAGCAATGATGTCTTTAAGATATGAAATCTTACTGTTCATGAATGTAGTGCATTGCTCAATATAGTCCTTCTCTACTATCTTTCAATAAATTTTATAATTACTCCATAAAGGAGATCAGCATCTTTTCTTGTGTTTATTTTGGATTCACATTTCATTATTCTTATTCCTATGATAAAGAGTTTAATTTTTGAAATTACATTTTCTAGCTGTTTATTATTATTAGTGATATAAAATAAAATTGACTTTCATTTGTTGATCTTATATCCGGTAACCTTGCTAAATTTGAGTATTAATTTTAAAATTTTGTCAAATTTTGGTAGTGACTTGATAATTTGTTTTTTTAAATAATTTTCAGAAAAAGTTTTGTTTTTTTTTTCATTCAAATTCTTTTATTTTTATTTCTTTTTATCTCCTTAATATGCCCTGTAGGTCCTTAAAGACAATGTGAAATAATACGACATCTTATTCTTTCTCTTTCTTTTTAAAGGCACATTTCTAATGTTTCAGCACCAAGAATGACTTTTGCTATACTTTTTTTTTAGGTAAATACATTATAAAATTAAGAAAATTATCTCGTATTCTTAATTTGACTAGATTTTTTAAAAAAATATCAGGAATGATTGTTAAATTTTTTTCCTCACAATTTTTCTTAATTTACTGATATAATCATAACATTTCTCCATTAATCTATTTAGTTAATGTGTTTATTATGTTAATTCATTCCCTAATATTGAAGCCTCCTTGTATTTTAGAATAAATCTAATTTATTCAATCACCAGGATGATGTAAGAGTTCTCAAACTTTACCTAACAACATAGCTTTAAAATATATGAAACAAAATTAGATAAAACTTCAATTTGAGAAATTCATCACATGGATAGGACATTTGTCTTTTAACTGGAGATTTTAAATTATTTTTTATTGTTGATGTATTTTCTCTCTCTATTTCCCAAAGTGAACTATCCATTGTTTCCTATGTGCTCTACATTTGCCTGCCTTTGCTTGTGTTATTCCCTCTTCTTGGAATATATTTCCCCATCACTTCTTATCCTTCTTACCTCTCTACACAATCGCAATCTACTCTTCTTTTTCAAGGTCCAGCCTGAATTTCACCTTCTGCTCAAAGAATTCACTGATTCAAGAGTGAAAAGTAATCATTGTTTAAATTTCTATAGTACTTTAGCTTTCCAGGAACAAAGCAAGCAAACAGAAAGTAGAAGGAAGGAAAGACTACAGCTCAGAACAGAAACCAATGAAATAAAATTTTTAAAAATTTATGGTCAAAAGTTTTTGTTTTTGTTTTTGTTTTTTTGCAAAAAGAAAAACAATTGCTAAACATTAGGTAGCCTGACTATGAAGAAAAAAAAAATTACACAAACTATACATTCAGAAATAAAAGCAGAGATCTTAGAGAAATTAAAAGGATAATGACAGAATATTATTAACAATTTTATGTCAAGAAATTAGACAAGTTACAGAAATTAACAAAACAGACTTGTGGAAATTCTGAATAGACCTTAAGGGAAGAAATTGAATGAGGAATTAAAATTCTTCCCATAAAAGAACATCAAGGCCCGATGGTTTTACTAATAAATTCTATCAACAATTTAATGAAGAAATAATATAAATCCCAGACAGATTTTTTCAGAAAGCAGAGGATGAAATATATTTCAATTTATTTTATAAAGTCAGTATTGCCCTAGTATTGCCCAAAGTCAGACAAAGATATCACAAGGAAAGCAACTGAACCAACCTCTATGAGCATAGACAAAATACTCACTAAAATATTAACAAACAAAATCCTGAAACACATAAAAATTTTAAACATGAGAAAGTGGATTATATCACCATAATGCAAGGTTGGTTTAATATCTTAAAATCGATTAATTTAATGCATCACATTAATAAAGGAAATACAGATTATTATCTCAATAAATATACAAAAATGCATTGATAAGTAGCAAATAGTCACTCAAGATAACAATTCTAAACAAAGAATAGAAATCAAATTTCTCATTCTGATAAAAGACATATACAAAAACGCTACAGTTAGCATTGTATTAATTCTGAAAAATAAATGTTTTTACTTAAGTTCAGAAATAAGGTGGAGATATTCATGCACAGCACTTCTATTCGATGTTGTGCATGCGGTTCTGGCCAGTTCAATAAGGCAAAAATTAGAAATTAAAAGCATACTTATTGAAAAGAAAAATAATATATGTGTCTTTATTTGCAGATGACACCAATAGCACTATCTCTCTGGAAAAAACATAAAATGAACTTCATCAAAATGAAAAACTTTTGATTTTCAAGAAACACCATTAAGAAAATGAAGATATAATTCATAGACGATAAAAAATTATTTGCAAATATTATATATGAAAAAGGGCATATATACAAAATATATTTCTTAAAATCTAGGAACTCAATATAAGAGCAACCCCCACAATTATTCAATGGAAAAGATATTGATACACACATTTCACCAAAAAAGATATGTAAATGGTTAATAAGCATCAAAAATGTATTCAATATCACTAGTCATGAGAGAAATCAAAATTAAAACTTCAAAAAGATATCATTACACACTCTCTAAGATTATTTTTTAAAAGACCAACAATACCAAGTGTTGCTGAGAATGTGAAGAATCAAACAATCATACATTTATTTTGGGTGGTACAAAATGATATAGTTAATTTGCAAAAACAGTTTAGTAATTTCTTAAAAGAAAAATCTCACCATGTGAATGAGCAGTCTGCACACAAATATTTATAGCAGCACTACTCACTGAAATTAGTATGCAAGTACATTAACTATTCAATTAATAAGCATGACATGGCAAATGCGCACAATGGATTCAATTAATAAGCATGACATGGCAAATGCGCACTATTCAGCAATTAAAAGCAACAAACTATTGATACATGCAATGATATAAATGAACCTCAAAAACATTATGATACGTGAAGCAACCCAGACACAAATAATTACATACTGTATTATTCCATTTATATGAAATTTCCAGGAAAGGTAAAACTACAGAGACTGAAAACTGATTCATGATTGTCTGGGGTTAGGGCTGAGCGCAGGGTTTGACCATAATCTGGAACTAGGATACTTTTGGGGATGATAGAAGCCTTCAAAAATTGGACTTTGGTAATGATTTCACAGCTATAAATTTTACTAAAATCATCAAACTGTACATTTATAATCCCTAAATAAAGTCATTAAAAATTTATTAGCAACTCAATTCTGTTTTAACTAAAGTGTACTATTCATCTCTCACACAAATCTTAGATAGCTTGTCTATTAAATAATAATAATAATAATAATAATAATAATAATAATAGAAGAAGAAGAAAAAGCAGAAGCAGCAGCAGCAATAGCTGTTGCCAGTCAAATTACTGGCATTTGGAGTAGAAAGGACTGGAAAAATTCTCAAGTGCAACAATAATTTACTTGACCTGACATCTCCCCCCATAGTAAACAACCAACAACTATTTTGATGTGAAAAGGTTAGTTAAGCTTCACTTCAAAAACACAATAGCTCACATAGTTTTGCACATTTTGGTGACTCTGCTACTGCTAAATCCAAAGGTAAAACCTTTGTCAAGGTGTTGAAATCCAAAGATAAAGAAAAAAGTCCTAAAAGAAGCTAGAGAGTGAGAAAAAAAGAAAAGTAAACATCACATAAAATATAATGATAATAATCTCAGCAAAATTCTCATCAAGCATAAGGTAAACCAGGAGACAATGGAAAAACATATTTAAAATGCTGAAAGTAAAAACTGTCTAGCTAGAATTCCATGTCCAGTAAAATATACTTCAAAAATGAAGATGAACTATAGACATTTTCAGATAAACAAAACCTAAATTTACTGCAAGCACTACAAGAAAAGCTAAAGGAATTTCATCAAGCTGTTGGGAAATGATATTAGTTCTACAGGAAGAACTATAAAGCATAAAATTAGTATATATGGGGTAAGTATGCAAAAGTATATTTTGATATCCTAATTTCTTTAAAAGATACTTGCCCATATAAAGCAAAACCAACAATATTATACTGTGGGGTTTATAAAATATATGGTAGTAATATATATGATGTTTTCATGTCAGTTTGGGCAGTTATAACAAAGTACCATAGACTGGGTGGTTTATAAACAATTAAAATTTATTTCTCACATTTCTGTAGGCTGGAAGTCTGAGATTGGGGTGCCAGCACAGTTGAGTTTTGGTGAGGACTCTCTTCCAGGTTTCAGACTTCTGACTTCTTGTTGTATCCTCACAAAGTAGAGAGCAGAGAGAGGAAGCAAGTTCTCTGGTGCCTCTTATAAAGACACTAATCCCATTCGTGGGGGCTCCACTCTCACGACCTCGTCTAATTCTAATTAGTTCTCAAAGGTCCATCTCCCAATGCCATCACACTGGGGCTCGGGTTTCAATATATGAATTTGGGAGGGATACAAACATTCAATCTGTAACATGTAACAATAGGAGAAAAGGACAGGAGAGGCAGAGTAAAGTGATTTACACAATTGTAACCTTTTATTATATGTGAGGTGATATAATATTAATTCAAGTTATACTGTGATTAAAGATGCACATTATAATCCCTAGAGTAATGACTAAAATAAAAGCTTAGATTAAAAGCCAGTAGATGAGATAACATAAAATACTAAGAAGATAATGATTAATCTAAAAGAAAGCAAGAAAGTAGCATTAAAAGAAAAAGGAACAGAGTAAATCAATAGAAAACTAACAGCAAGATAATAGACTTAAACCCAGCCATATAAACAACTGTATTCAATATAAAGGAGTTAAACATCCCAATTACGAGATGACGTTGTCAAACAGATACAAAGCTATACAAGATCCAACTATATGTTGTTTACAAGAGATGTATTTAAAAAATAAATACAAAAATAAGGCGAAAGTAAAAGGATGGAAAAAGATGTACCATGAAAATATTAATTATAGGAAATCTTGTAAGACTTTATTTATGGCACATGCAATGTAGATTTCAAAAGAAGGAATATTACCAGAAGGAAATTTTATATATTTATCTTAATATTTATGTATATTATAATATTTATATTCTTATAAATGTTGACAATAAAATGCTCAATTCATGAAGAGAATATAATAGTCTTAAATGTGTATCACCTTAATCTATGTGGTCAATTAGGACGAGCCAAACTGAAGGTAACAATCAAGCCTTATTCACTTATTGTGATATTGCAAGTAAGAATCAAAAACAGGCACCGGTTCCTGAGAGTTTTATTTTTCCTTGTGGGCTAGCACTGGGTGAGTCAGGTGAATGCAGTGCAGATGGAGGAATCGTCTCACTGTCAAGGAGCCCTACACAAAAGGCTCCTGCCTCTTTATGGACCTGTGGTCCAGGAGGAGGCAGAGAGGGAAGGACTAGGAGTGGAAAGGTACTGAGTCAAAGTGGAGAAAAATGCCTCAACTGAGACCCCTGATAAAGAATACGTCTCATGAAGGTGTTGGGCTAGGAATGCAGACCTGCATATGAGAATGGCTGTCCCAGGTGGTCCTCAGTCCGTGACTGCAATTTGCTCCAGAAAACGAATGCATTGGCTGCATACAGATCTGGTGTGGGCCATACAGCTTCTCTCTATGGGTCCTGTCACATAAAATCTTGTAATTGCCTGTGGTCAGGTGTGAAGAATCACACATAGTTGTTTGGCATGGATTCAGACTCCTCAGTATATGCAGTTTATAATGGAACTGCAAAGTCTATAAAGCTAAAATTTATAGAACTAAAGGAGAAATGGGCATATCGTACTAGGAGACTTTAACACGTTTTTCCTGAAATTGACAAAAGGATAGATAAAATGTCAGTGAGGCTGTACTTGTCCTAATAAACATATTTGGTACACGTCTGTCAACAGGTGTAGAATGTACATCCTTTTGAAGTACTCATTAAAGCTGAGCCGTATCACGTTTCAATAAATTACCAAAAAAAATATTAAAATCATACATAGTATATATTCTGATCATGACAGAATTAAATTAGAAAAAGATAAAAAGATGAGATAACAAAAAGGTACTAGTAAATCTCCCATATATTTAAAAATTAAAATATATATTTCTAAAAACATATGAGTTAAAGAAGAATCACAAGGTAATTTGAAAATATTTGAATTGAACAATAATAAAAGCACAACATATCACAATTTGTGGGAGTCACTCCTACTTACATCCCGTGGTCCTCAGATCCAAATACTCTAAATATGATCCAAATATCTAAATATGGGAGAAATTGGTCAGTGTCCAAAAACATATGCCATATTTTGTAAGATCATACCACAACCTCCTAAGACATTGTCTCTCAGACGGTCCTTAAAATGAGTCTCTATTAGGCCCTGCCAACTTTCTTTAAGGCAGCTGCTTCTAGATAATCATTTCTCTAACTTTTTTTTTCTCCCAAGAAGCCATCACTAAATAGATTCTTCAACTCAAATTCCTCTTTGCCCGATCCAGAAAGTGCTTGTGGCCACTCTAACACTACCAAGCACAGCAGAAAGTGTGACAGAGGGGAAGGTGACGTGAAAAAGACACAGCTATTAATCAGTTGTGGTTAAAATGTCTTATTTTTGTAACACATGACCATGTGAATATGTTGATAGAGTGTTTCCCAGGACTTCAAAGGGCCTGTGCGAATGAGGGGCCCAGAAACTTCAAAATCACTTAATGAATATATTTAACAACTGAGTGAATGAAAATATGAATTTAATAAACTAATGGGTAAAGGGGCATCCTTGGTATTAGAATTTTCTAGTTGATGGACTTGAAAAGATCTGATCAAGTCAGCATGATAATCCAGTCTCTGGACCTTAGTTCAATATCCTTTTTCTAGAATTAAGCTTCAGCTATTAATGATGTCCAGGAAGTAAAGAAACAAGCAAGAGTAGTTCCTTTGGTGACATCTGTTCCTTCAAATTGACATTTAAAAATCCCAAATCTCTATTGTATATAAGCTGTTCACTCTGTAAATTCTTATTTTAAGATTGTCAAATAAAAGCACCACCACTTATGAAGTTATCTTGCCAAAAATATTGAACCTGAATGTGATCAAGCTTCTAGGCTTAACTATCAATTTACAGAACTTAAGATTTTTTAAATTAAATTTATTTTTTAAAAAGCAGCATTTCACCCATTTCTCTTTTTTTTCCCCATTATCCTCCAACCCTGCCCCAAGGAAACTTTTTTCTCCATAATTCTTTCTTTATTTTTCTTTGTAAAAAAGATTTTTGTTAAAATATAGCTAACATACAATACCATCTTAGTTTCAGGTGTACACCATAGTTATTCAACATTTATATACCTAAAGAAGTAATCACCATGGTAAATCCCACAACCACGTGTTACCACACAACGGCACCACAATATTATTGACTATATTACCTATGCTGTACATTACATTCCCCTGACTTGTTTTATATCTGGAAATTTGAACCTCTTATTCCCCTTCATCTTCCTACCTACATTTTTTAAACATTTCAATTTCAGTTGACATTCAATATCATTTTATATTAGTTGCAGATGGAGAGAATAGTAGACGTTTATGTAATTTACAAAGTGGCCCCAAGGAAACTTTTAAGATATTTTTTCCCTAATCATTGTAATATCTAAGATTAAATTTGTCCCCTAGAACCAATTTTTGCCTCTTGTAGAGGCAATATCACTTCCATTGAGAATGAATGCTCTACATAATACTCATGGTAAAATAGTAAAATACTCATTTTTTCTGTAAGCATATTTTGCTATCCCTTGGTCAAAAGAATAATATGATAACAATATGATAAATAAATCTTTCTGTAAGTTTAGAGATGATGCTGCTGGTAGATGCATTGAGGACAGGAAAGGCATATCCAGAATAAATGTCTATTTCAGTAAGACCAAATTGCATGCTCCATGATGGAAAGCACTGATAACTACTCTCGGCATTAATCGTCCTGTCTCAGTCTTAACCTTTATAAGAGGTCCGGACAAAACAGTATGTTGAAAGGATGCCAGCTAATTTATCTTCTAAATTACCCTACTACTTTCTCAATGGGCTTCTATAGTTTGGTAACAGATATAGAGGTTATACATGAAATCAATCGTCTGGCTTCCACCACTGCTGAGTACCCAACAAATAATAGCAAAAGCCAATGTTGAACCCTCAGCAGAAAACCATTTTCCAGGAGATCAGCATCTCGTGCTTGGGAAATTGATTACAGTGGACCCACCAAATAAATACTCACACTCCATTTTTTACTGTTCCCCTACACAAAAGGTAGGAATCCTCTTGATTGAAGTCTTTCTCGAGTCCCATAAACTCTTGATTGCTTTAAAGGCTAACTTTTGATTGCATTGTTTATCATGAAAACTTTTCCAAATATTGAAGCTGGTTTTTGAATTCATGCCTGGAAACCATGACTCTTGAGGAGGAAAGAAATAACTTTCACCATATCTGTATAAAAGAATAAATAAAGGGCTTGTTTCCCCATAATTTCAAAATCCCAGAAACAGGTATGTCTCAGAATTATAAATGTTAAACATAAGTAGATATGGCCTCTATTTCATCCCATGGTCTCCTGCTCAGTCTCCTGTTCATTCACAATGAACTTCACAAGATTCAGTTCAATCAGCCTACATCTTTAGTTCTTTATGTCATCAGAATCTGATTGTATATCCCAAATAATAAGTTTTCAAGTAAAAATATAGTCTGTGACTTGTAATTAACCTCATTTTAGGTTTAGAAATTCTTGAGTAATTAATGCCTTTGGATTTTTAATATCTGTTTTTGAACCCTTAAATCGAAACAAAGTAGAACAGCAGGACTCAGTAATATCCAGATTTTTTTTAACTTAATGATAGTTGTTCAAAACAAGTTAAATCTGTTTTCCTCAAACAGTCTGAAAATAGGTTAGGGTACCCACATTTACACTAGTGCTCTGTGCTCCCCCACCCCAAATGATTCAGCTAAATACTGTGAAGATTTAATAGTCAGTAATAGAATGTCCTTTCCTAAAACAGCAGTAGCCCAAAAGGCTGTATACCATATTTTGTAAGATCATACCACAACCTCCTAAGACATTGTCTCTCAGACGGTCCTTAAAATGAGTCTCTATTAGGCCCTGCCAACTTTCTTTAAGGCAGCTGCTTCTAGATAATCATTTCTCTAACTTTTTTTTTCTCCCAAGAAGCCATCACTAAATAGATTCTTCAACTCAAATTCCTCTTTGCCCGATCCAGAAAGTGCTTGTGGCCACTCTAACGCTACCAAGCACAGCAGAAAGTGTGACAGAGGGGAAGGTGACGTGAAAAAGACACAGCTATTAATCAGTTGTGGTTAAAATGTCTTATTTTTGTAACACATGACCATGTGAATATGTTGATAGAGTGTTTCCCAGGACTTCAAAGGGCCTGTGCGAATGAGGGGCCCAGAAACTTCAAAATCACTTAATGAATATATTTAACAACTGAATGAATGAAAATATGAATTTAATAAACTAATGGGTAAAGGGCCATCCTTGGTATTAGAATTTTCTAGTTGATGGACTTGAAAAGATCTGATCAAGTCAGCATGATAATCCAGTCTCTGGACCTTAGTTCAATATCCTTTTTCTAGAATTAAGCTTCAGCTATTAATGATGTCCAGGAAGTAAAGAAACAAGCAAGAGTAGTTCCTTTGGTGACATCTGTTCCTTCAAATTGACATTTAAAAATCCCAAATCTCTATTGTATATAAGCTGTTCACTCTGTAAATTCTTATTTTAAGATTGTCAAATAAAAGCACCACCACTTATGAAGTTATCTTGCCAAAAATATTGAACCTGAATGTGATCAAGCTTCTAGGCTTAACTATCAATTTACAGAACTTAAGATTTTTTAAATTAAATTTATTTTTTAAAAAGCAGCATTTCACCCATTTCTCTTTTTTTTCCCCATTATCCTCCAACCCTGCCCCAAGGAAACTTTTTTCTCCATAATTCTTTCTTTATTTTTCTTTGTAAAAAAGATTTTTGTTAAAATATAGCTAACATACAATACCATCTTAGTTTCAGGTGTACACCATAGTTATTCAACATTTATATACCTAAAGAAGTAATCACCATGGTAAATCCCACAACCACGTGTTACCACACAACGGCACCACAATATTATTGACTATATTACCTATGCTGTACATTACATTCCCCTGACTTGTTTTATATCTGGAAATTTGAACCTCTTATTCCCCTTCATCTTCCTACCTACATTTTTTAAACATTTCAATTTCAGTTGACATTCAATATCATTTTATATTAGTTGCAGATGGAGAGAATAGTAGACGTTTATGTAATTTACAAAGTGGCCCCAAGGAAACTTTTAAGATATTTTTTCCCTAATCATTGTAATATCTAAGATTAAATTTGTCCCCTAGAACCAATTTTTGCCTCTTGTAGAGGCAATATCACTTCCATTGAGAATGAATGCTCTACATAATACTCATGGTAAAATAGTAAAATACTCATTTTTTCTGTAAGCATATTTTGCTATCCCTTGGTCAAAAGAATAATATGATAACAATATGATAAATAAATCTTTCTGTAAGTTTAGAGATGATGCTGCTGGTAGATGCATTGAGGACAGGAAAGGCATATCCAGAATAAATGTCTATTTCAGTAAGACCAAATTGCATGCTCCATGATGGAAAGCACTGATAACTACTCTCGGCATTAATCGTCCTGTCTCAGTCTTAACCTTTATAAGAGGTCCGGACAAAACAGTATGTTGAAAGGATGCCAGCTAATTTATCTTCTAAATTACCCTACTACTTTCTCAATGGGCTTCTATAGTTTGGTAACAGATATAGAGGTTATACATGAAATCAATCGTCTGGCTTCCACCACTGCTGAGTACCCAACAAATAATAGCAAAAGCCAATGTTGAACCCTCAGCAGAAAACCATTTTCCAGGAGATCAGCATCTCGTGCTTGGGAAATTGATTACAGTGGACCCACCAAATAAATACTCATACTCCAGTTTTTACTGTTCCCCTATACAAAAGGTAGGAATCCTCTTGATTGAAGTCTTTCTCGAGTCCCATAAACTCTTGATTGCTTTAAAGGCTAACTTTTGATTGCATTGTTTATCATGAAAACTTTTCCAAATATTGAAGCTGGTTTTTGAATTCATGCCTGGAAACCATGACTCTTGAGGAGGAAAGAAATAACTTTCACCATATCTGTATAAAAGAATAAATAAAGGGCTTGTTTCCCCATAATTTCAAAATCCCAGAAACAGGTATGTCTCAGAATTATAAATGTTAAACATAAGTAGATATGGCCTCTATTTCATCCCATGGTCTCCTGCTCAGTCTCCTGTTCATTCACAATGAACTTCACAAGATTCAGTTCAATCAGCCTACATCTTTAGTTCTTTATGTCATCAGAATCTGATTGTATATCCCAAATAATAAGTTTTCAAGTAAAAATATAGTCTGTGACTTGTAATTAACCTCATTTTAGGTTTAGAAATTCTTGAGTAATTAATGCCTTTGGATTTTTAATATCTGTTTTTGAACCCTTAAATCGAAACAAAGTAGAACAGCAGGACTCAGTAATATCCAGATTTTTTTTAACTTAATGATAGTTGTTCAAAACAAGTTAAATCTGTTTTCCTCAAACAGTCTGAAAATAGGTTAGGGTACCCACATTTACACTAGTGCTCTGTGCTCCCCCACCCCAAATGATTCAGCTAAATACTGTGAAGATTTAATAGTCAGTAATAGAATGTCCTTTCCTAAAACAGCAGTAGCCCAAAAGGCTGCTATGTGAGAATGAAGTCAAAGAAGTAACAAGATCTGTATAAAACACCTTGAAAAATTCCTGAGAAGAAAAGTATGATAAAGGATGAACCAAGGTCACTTTTCCTGATGTCCCTCCCTCTGAGAGCCCAAGGGAAATGAGAGTTTGAAGCAATTATTTAAATAATTCAGACAAGAAGGCATACTTGGGCTTGTCAGTCACTTACACAAACAGAAACAAAATTTAAATGCTTTGAATCTTGTTAGAAATTTATTAAATTATCTCTAGGACAACATACTGATATTAATTCATTACATAAAGGAAAAATTTTATCATTGAAGGAAGTAGGCTCATGTACATATGTCATACTAAATAAATGTTCAATTTTCTTTCTATTTTACTTTGTCCAATATAGTTCCTTTCACCCACATAAGAGGTACCAATAGTGTTCTTATATTCTATTTTTGGCATTTATAATTCTGTATTTCTAAAGTAATTTTCTCACTAAGCAGCTTGAGTTTTCATCTAAAAGAAAAAAAAAATCAATGTAGCTGATAAAGATACAAAATAAAGGAGGAATAGAAAAGGAAATAGGATTACCCATACACTTTTGGGAAATAAAAAGACTTCACAAGCTATATATATAAAAAAAAAAATCATTTTATTCACAGGGTACATTTCCAAACTTTCTCCAAGTAAGGGAGGTAGAGAAATTGAGACTTACTGAACCTTCTCACTACCAGCCATAATTACAATGAACACACCAAAGGAAAAGACATGTTTTTACAGCAAACCTCCTCCTATGACATTACATTTAGATTGTGGAAGGGAACAATTCGGCAGAACCAACAGAGATAGGTACTGTTCTTTCAAGTCACACTATAAAAAGTACCAATTAAAGTTTTTTCTTACCTGCTCCATTTTACATGAAACTCTTTTTAAAAAAAGAAGAAGAAATGAAGAGCACTGATTTTCCCACATCTCCTGCCAGTGGAATGTGGCTCTATTAGGAAGAAGTATTTCCATGCATACTTCAAATGTAATCTCATTTTATAGTTTAATCTAAAATCTTTTCCAGAATTATTATATTTATAGACTGATAGACTATACTGTATTAGAAAGAATATTTGAATTTTTCTATTTTCCTTTTACCTCTAACCTCTGCAAATTTGCTCTTGAAAAACAGCTTACACAACATGTGGAATAATATATAATATGCAATAATTGAATTAGAGATCAAAGGGAAACTTTCTTTTTCAAAGCTTTTCAGATCAACTACGCTGTATAGTAACTAGAGTTCTAGAAATATTCCAGACTTTTTAAAAATTAGGTAATCTTTGCAATGTCCTTGTCTGTTCTCTCCATCTTCCCTATTGTGTCTCTGACTCTGTTGTACCCCAATGGCCATCGATCATCCCAAATTGTGAATCCCGTATATTATAAAGCAGTGTATACACTAATCTACCAACAAGAAAGACCAAGGGATTGGTGCTTAAGAATGAATGAGAAACAGAAGCAAACTGATTCTTTGCGTCCATGAATGCTAGAATTCACAGGAGAAAACATTCTTAATCTATGCATCCTCTTGTAGCTATCACAGAAAGAGCTCCCTATGAGAAGGTTCTACTACTTCAACTAAGGATATTTACATACTTTTATCAGATGTCTCCAAGGCCTACACACTATTGTGCATTTATATAAAACAGCCACATTCACTACATTTGTAAGAGTTCTTGCTGATGATAAAGACACAACTTGGAACAGACATGGTTATACCTCTAAATTGACCGGGGTACATGAAGGAAATAAATAAAAAAGAGCCAAGCCAGAAAAAATTAAGGCACCTCTGCCACCACCCCCCAACCAGGTCAGCCATTTTTCTCTTTTCAATGGACATAAATAATACTAAGTGCGTGTGTGTGTGTGTGTGTGTGTGTGTGTGTAAACATTAGAACATAGGGGAGAAAATGTATCTAAGTCTGCTTACATAATAATGAATATAAAAGCCTCTTACTGAAGTAATTGTGGGAGCAGGAGGCTAAAGCTATTAAACTTTCACTATGCACGGCATAAGATCACCGTGTTTCAAAGGGTCAAGTTCAAGGTGACACTTCCTACTGTTGCTACCTCATCATGGCAAGAGATCAAAATAACCTTATTTGGGAAGTATGTGTCAAAGTGGAAATGAAAGACAAATATGAAAATGCGAGTGTGTGCATACCCAGGCTCAAACACCAAAGAAAGCAAAACTTGGGGAGGGACAGGAAGGGGAGAAGCATTTAGACTATGAGGGTCCTGATAGGTAAACAGGTGACCCTCTTCTGTATTTTTCCCTAAGTGTCTCACAATCTGGCTCTCACACTGTTTCCTCTGGCATCTTTCATCGTTAGTCATAACAACTGCATGACAGTATATTTCCTTTAAAATGTTTTTGAAAAGGTTCTATTTTGGGGACTGTACTCAGGGACAAAAGCCTGTGTGCTCTCTGCTTAGCTACTTTCTAAGATCTTTCCCAATGGTCCTTCAAAATTAAAACCCTGATTTTTATCTTTCTTTTATTTTTCATTTTGGTTAAGCCTTTAAAATTCTCCATTTATTAATTAAACCTTATAATTCTCCATTTCTTTTACTATGCAGAGAAAAGCAGACATATCTGACTCCTGGTTTTCTCTGCCCCAGATAAAATCATATTTTATAGATGCTTATTGGTATCATGTGAAGCACACACTTGTAAAATGACAAATATCTGGAGAAAATCTAATTACATAGAAGCAGAAAGAGTCATAGTCAATATATTTGGGTATTATTCTATAAAACTCCTAGACAGCTTTGCAACATTGATTATCTCCCACTGTTTGAACAGGAAATCAAGATCAGAAAGAATTTTAGTACAATGTATAGATTAATAAGAATACAGAGAAGGTAGGTAAATAAATGACCATAAACAAAATATAATTCCTCTTTTGTGCTTTAAAAAAGTTACAGTTATGGGCTTTGGCTATCACACAAATGCTCATAGGTATTATAAGCATATTTCTAAATTCTTTATACCTTATTTGTTAGAGATAGAATAAATCAGAAATGCCGGCACCAGAGAGAAGATAATGGAACCATATTTTTTTTTTCCCTTATTGCAATGACAAGCAGAGGTTGTGTTGTGTTTGAATGAGTTTTCCATTCATGCTCTTGATTCAATCTCTCACCTCTAAGGTGTGTGTAAATAGTCAAAAGACAATATTAGCTGAAGATAACATGGATAGTATTGATTTTCTTATGATAGGAAGAAAAAAGGCTAAGGCAATTGTAGATTCATATATGTCTCCTTCCACTCGCCCAAGCTATATATCATGGCCTCATATTTAGGAATTTAAAAAAAGACACTCTAGGCTTCAGAATTCCCTTGGTTTCATTTCCAGGGCTTTCAAAGAGGTCTACAGGAACTGGTAGAATATTTGCTATCTCCCTGCCTTCAAGGACTCAAAAAATCCATCTAAAAGGGAAAATTTCCATTTTTAATAATCGTTGGCAGGACCACAATTAGGTCAGGGTGACCACAACTCTGTCATAAGACACCCAAATTTAGAAAGTGCAAGTTTAAGGGGGAAAAAATCAACAACAAAAAACTCTGTTTAAGATAGTGTAACATTTTAAGCTTCTCAGCAAATTTTCACACCAGCTGTCTAGTCACAAGGCTACTAGATCAGCCCCAGAGCAAGGCCAGCCTCCATGGTATTAGACAGAGATAGATAGTGCTGGAAAGCCAAGGTTGAGGGCAGAGACTTCTCTGACCCTTTGTATGCTGAGATTAGCTCCTCCTTTCCACTTACCTCATCCTCTCTCTAGCACACAGTGGGTTGAAGTTGCCAAAATCACTAGTGATATTTAGTTATAGTTACTGCTTACTTCATTAGAAGCTTGACCTAAGTTGCAGGTGCCTGGAGTTGCTTACCCACCTCCAGCCCTGATGTGTACCCATCGAAAGTCATATAATCAGAGTCAACTTCTACACTAAGAAGATAAAGAAATAAAAGCATAGTGTTATTTTCAGTCCTCATTGCACATATACTTGTTCTCAAGTTCCCATAAAAGTCCTTATAGCTCTGATCTTTGAAACTCTACGAACAGAAGAGATATTATATGGTTTGGGTGAGAAAATTTTCATACAACACAATAAAAATTTCCTAAAGTTTTCAGCAAATTGTGACATTTTTTCCCCTTAGTTATCTCCTAACAAGGATTTGTGAGTTAAAAATTTCACAAAGTCAATATTTTTAAACATAAAAATTAAAACTATAGACTGTTTCAAAGAAATAAGAGATTATATATAATAGACAACTACCATAGTTGCTGACAAGAAGAAATGTTATTGATAGTGTTTCCACTTGGAATCATCTATAATACTCCTGTAAAGTTTTTGACTAATCTAAGAATATTTTTGGCAAATTTAAAATCCTAGAATTTTTCACTTAATTTCCAAGTAAATTTTTAAAGCCTTGATGTCCATTGCTTCAGGTACAATTAATATTTAACTTAAACAAAGTTTTTAGCCAAAAGAAGGGCAAAGTCAGATACAAAGTGTTGTCTGAATATTTGTCATTTTGGATCATCTGGATCATTCTGGATCATTTACCTTTGTTAAAATAGCTAAAAGTGAACTAAACAGAAACAAAATCCAGGAACCACTCCTTAACTTCTTGTATTAATTACAGTTTAGATGCACAACGTTACATAAACTATTGGTCAAATACTCTATATAAAGCTTATGTGTCTAATGTCCTCTTCCACATAAAAAGCTTTCATACGAAAAATTATTTTTCTCTCTTATGAAATGACTTAATCCTTCACCTATCTTAATTTTACTGGTGTAATTAAAATTAAACAGAAGTCATCTTCATTCATGACCCTTAGCATCAATGCAACTCTTAAATGGAGTTAATAAAAAGTCTCATCAGATACTCATTTTCAGTCCCTTCACCCCCTTTTTCGCCCCCATTGAGCAACCTAATTTTGTCACTAAAAAACTTTTTAAAAATTAGACTGATGTTAGAGGGTGATGCCCTCTCTTGGCAGTTGCCTTGAAAGTGATAAAATTTTTCTTATTGAATGTGTCTACTGCAACCTGAATATCTTCTGAGTCGAATCTTAAGGGTCAATAATATGAAATATATAATCAAGCAAATTTGGGAAAGTATGCGGCGCAATTTTGAAGGCCTCAATTTCAAGAAAACAGAATAAAATAATGAGAGTATAGAATTCAATTTCTTAATAGTAACAGAGTATTTCAGAGTACTCTGCAAGATAATTCTAGAGAGATCCTCACTTAGGAACACATATATTTTAATAAGGATAGAGATACATAAGTTTATTCTACACACACATACACACTCACAAGCCTAAGTTTAGATACATCTATCTCACCACAGAAAAGGAAATATGAGTAGCAAACCTGTGAGTTGTCACTATAAAGTAATGCCGAATTGTAATCTACTCTAAGAAAATATTCTCGTTATAGTCATACTTTGAATGACATAACCATGTATGTGTATCCTTACGTGAAGACAATATAGAACAATCAAATCATCATTTTAGTCTAATCCAGGGTTTTTCAACCTTGGCACTATTGACATTTTACACTGGGTAATTCTTTGTTGTGGGGGACCTGCGCGTTGTGGATATTTAGCTAGATGCCAGAAGCACCCGTCAAATCAGGACAATCAAAAATGTCTCCAGACATTGCCAAATGTCAGCAGATGGAGGAGAAGAATCACCACAGTTGAGAAGCAGTGATCTAATTGAACATTAGCAGTTTGGGATATTTTGGTTTTGCATTTCAGAAGCCACAAATTTATAGACTAAACATTGTACATATCTATTCCAGGAATCATAACAAGACGTAGCATTACCAGATAGTATTTTCAATGGAACTGTGATACATGGTCTTTATGAAGCTCATTAATTACACTTTAACAATTTTAACAATTAAAGCACTAATTTGAGTGACATACTTTATTAATATTTGTATGTGTTTTTTGGTTAGTCTTTTTATACTTCTGATGAAACGTATAAGTAAAAATGTATTCCTTTTTAGAGTAATTATTAAATAATAACAATAGCTCAAAAGAGGAAATATATTCAAGATTGAACATATAGTGAATATTTAACACAGCTCACTCAATATTACATTCTCACTACATTTTTGCTGCCAAATAGGATCAAAATAGCAAGTCAGTTCTGCGCAGAATCAATATTCTCAAATTCTTAACTAAGTATCAATGTAATCTGTGTTATGTCAACCAGTCATATTTCAACTAAATAAAGATAGTGATTTCTAGTATCTCCTTTTAGATTCAGGCATCCCAAAGCATAAAGACAACAAAAGGTTTTCTTTACCTTTCTCTTATAGGTAAACATATCTGGCTGCTTGTTTAGCTTTCTAAGTAGTCCTACCTGCTACTAAAAGAATACATAGCTACTAATTCGCATACCTTTACTTATATGAACCTGCCTTGTGTGACCATGCTCAACACAGGGTCCATTCATGAGATGCTGGGGAGAGTCAGAATGAGTAAAACAATTCTGTTCATTTTGGGTCAGCATTTGGAAGTAAGGCTTACATCTCATGCTGGTTTGAGCATTATGAGCAGCAACTAGTAAGCTGGCTTGTCTGATATCAAGGAGTAGTGGGCTCTCTAACACTGGTTGCAGATTTTTGAAAGACCAGGTCATATAGGTTCAGCTTTCATAGTTGCACAGGAATGAGCTTTGTTTAACTGTGTGTTTGTGTTTATGTGTGTGTATGTCCATGAAAATATGCATGTTCGTAGGTGTGCATACATATGCTTTATCTTGGATTGAATATACCAAAGTAGATAGAAAAGAGATGAGCCTTCCAGTCTGTCTTCCAGAGACTAAGCTTTATATCACTGTGCTTTAAATTATGAAGACAATTATGCAAATAATGCACTCACAGTTATAGTCTTTTTGCACTAAAATAATAATAATAATGCAAACAGTCTTACATAATGCAGACCTAAAATTGAGTTTATGCCCTAAATTCAGAGAAGGAGGGAAAGTGGCTCAAATTATCCAGACTATGAATCAACAGAGTCTAAATTCAATAATGCTTCACATTGTCTAAGTAGACTTGACAAAAGGGGACAAAACAATTCTTATTTAACATTTTTTAAATGGAGGAAAACTATAGTTAACATAGACTTGGTTCAACAAATCATAATATCAGTTTTATATTCTTAGTACTCAGTAAGGGATTTTTTTAAATCTACCCAATCACCCACTCACTGCCCTTAAATAGAGCAAAAATAAATAATAATTTTTTAAAAATCTATAATTCTAATATCAGTCTCCATAAGTAGGTTTTTTTGTTTTTTTGTTTTTTGTTTTTTTTTTCATTAAGCCATTTTGTATTGATAACCAGCAATACTTTTGCTCTGGCAATTCCTTTATTTTACCTTGATTAACTTTTCAGCTTCAACAACCAGAGTTCCATCTTGTTTGTGAACTGCACCTTCTAGATTTAACCCATGTCAATGTGCTTTACCGACATCTTGTTGTCAGATTATTAGGCACAAATCCACACTGTGCTATAAAATGTTTCAGAGAATGTTTGGCTTCCTATTTGTCCTCCAAATCAACATCAAAAGTGGAGTTTCTGTTGGGTCATTGTTGTTTCCAAGCAGCCCATGCAAATCCATGGAACGACTTGATGATTTCCTTTTGCAGTCACATAGAAACCTAACAAAAATACCCTGGCTTAGTTCTTCCTTTGCCCACTGTCCCTAGGAAGTGGGTGAGAGTGAAGCATCCTCACATGGCTCTAGCTGCATTCTCAGTGTTCCAATTTTATGAAGATACCAGAGTTGGAGAAATTCCTCCGGCATGGCATGGAAGCCAGAAAAGGGCAAGACATTATCATAATAGTGGTGGCTGATGGGCTGCTCATGCATATTCACAGAGAAAGGCCAGAAGCCATAGAGAGCCACCTCTTCACAGAGGCCCAGGGCTGCGCTCACCAGAAAGAGTCCAGTGGACAGGCGTTTGGCATGAATTCCCCTACTTTTCCAGAACTTCCCAATGCTACGCAGAAAGTTGGGGTTAGCAAAGAGCACTGTTTGATTGGCACCGACATCTGACAGTGTATAATAAACCCGGAGGGATGGCTCTGTCCCCGTCTTCATAGAAAAGGCAGGCATGTAGATGTAACTGTGGTTATAGATTTTCATGTTGTCCACAAATGTCTTTCTGGACCACAGCAGGTTCTGAAATCTATTGTAGAGAAAAAGAGGCTTAAGTAAACCTGGAGGAAAGAAATGTATAAACACCTACTCTACTGTCCTTCTGACAGCTTTGATAGATAACGTCAACGCAACCAAAAGAAAAAAAAAAAAAACCATGAAAAATACTCACTTATAATTAAAATCTTCCTTGAACTTACCAATTATCTCTCATCATGTAGCCAGCTTGGCTTTCTCCACCTCAACATTCTAAACTCAGGTTAAAATTCCTTAATGGGACTCGCTCTGAACTGAAGTGCATTGCACATTTTGTTATCTCCTAGAATTTATTTGCCTGGAATTTAAAGATGGTTTAATACTCATGAATTCAAAAGGTTTCTGGTTATTGGATAGGCTTTTGATAAAAGCTACTTCTGTGGCCTAACATAAGCACAGGACTGGTTTCCTCATCTGCATGCAAATCAGTGGAACTTCCTCTAAAATATTTCTTCCCATTGAAATTTTATGATACTACGAGTAATTAGATTAATCAATGCTATATCGTAACTATAATATTACATAGAAAAAAGACTCATTACTATTATAAAATGATGTTAAATGTTACCCATGTTGCTTGTGCCAAAGATCACTTCTTTCCTATGTTCTTTTACTTTGGATTACATAAAATGAAAGTTCAGATATATTCAAATAAAATTGATGGTATACATCCTATGTGTCAGGCATTGGGGAATTAAAATTTAATGACCTGATTTTTGTTCTCAAGAAATTCAAGTCCACATGTGGAAACAAAAATATAAATGAGTACAATTTAATATTCTAAATGCGACATTTGATATCTGTATAAAGAACTACAAAATACGGATGAAAAAAATAATAAATTCTACCTTGGGAAGGAACGTGGTGTCCAAGAAAGCTACAGAGATGAAATTTAAATGCACCTTCTCGGGGAAACAACAAAAGCAGCAATTAAACTAGAAGAGACACTTTGGTCATTGACAAGGTGCACAGGGTACTAAAACAATGACAAAGGTATTTATTGTTCTTGTAATGAGCAGACAGGAATGGTGGAGGTAGTGGTTGAAGATGAAGCATATTGCGAAAAACTTGCGCATCTCTAATTTGTTTGGATTTCACTCTGTGGTGATGAAGAACCTTCACAGCAGTGAGTACTTATAGCACTTACTATTTGGACTACAAATATTTCATTTGTTTAGTTGTGAGTTTATGTCAAAAAAGGTAACTCTGGCAGTTTAGAAGGTATTCTGGGGAAGGAAGAGGCTGGTGCCCTGGAGATCAGTTAAGAGGTTGCTTATATAGCTCAAGTAAAAAAAAAAAAAAAGAGAAAAAAATGAATTAGACTAGGGCCTTGCAACTTTTATTTACTTTGACACAAGGAAGTGGCCCATCCCAGGTGATGTGCTAGTGGAGTAGCATCAACTAAGAATGGATCTGAGCCACAACTAGCAGAGGTGAGTCTGGCCTGACATTTTGGCAGGGCTCATCGTAAATATGCGAAACCAAATTCTGAATACACAAATCCACAGGATTTTATGTAGTAATCAGTGTTATTAACTCTGCCTGCCAAGAAAAGTATGTTTTTCAAGCCCAAAGGAAGGGGAATCACTCAGTTTTTCTTTATGTCCTTGATTCAGCAGCCTGCTTTAGCAATTTTCCCCAGGCATTGACAAATAGGGAAGTGATCACAGGGTTTTTAGGTGAAATCACTCTGCCTTGGTAGTCATGGAAGCACAGTGAACCATATTTTGGGGCTGAGCCAGCCTTTCCAACACAAATTCTCAATTCTCAACTTCAAAATAGGCTCTGATTAGAATTTTTTTTTATTTTCCCCATTGCCCATCCCTATCTTCTGCTCTCTTTCTAAAACAATAATGCTTTCCCAGTCATGTAGACACAACCTGCAGATAATCACCGACTTCATTTGAGCAGTAGGTCTCAAACTTTAGCTAAAATAACCTAATATCACAGCTTCCTGGACTCTGATGAGAGTGATCAAGGGAGCTGAATTTTTTTTCCAGCACTCCCTGGTGATTTTGATGCAGGTGCCCAGGGGATATTCTTCTTTAGAAGATCAAAGTCAACAATGTAAGCTGTCTACTTCTCTGCATCCACCCCTCAACATCTATTTCTTTTCATCTTCTAATTTTATCCTTGTTGCAATTCTAAGAGGAAGAAGTGTTCCCTCGTCCCCTCTGTGTCTTGGAACAAGCTATATCACACTTTTTAAAGAACTCTTGTTCTCAAGTAGGTTTCCCTTCTTTAAAATATTCAGCCTCTCCATATCTACTGAATTATTCCCTTCTGTCTTTTAAACTTTGTTAGGACATAATAAAATTCTTCCTATGCTCATACTGTTCCCAGAAAGAACTAGTATATTCTAGTTCTTTCATTCCACCATCAACATTCTAGAGCAGTTAGTATACTTCTATTTGTTCCTTTTGTTTCCCTTAAGGAACTGCCTCCATATTGCTGTGAAGAATGACTACTATTCCACAAGATTCTGCTGGCTGATGGAACTTATCCCTATTTTTGTAGTGGACAACATACTAATGAGAATTAGATAGCCATGATAAAATCAGGGCAACTGATTTTGTGTGCCCTGTCTTAAAGCTGACTGACTATTCTTGCAGAGGGTAGTCTTCTCTACTTCAGTTTTAACTTTGAAAAAGAACACACATCTTGGATTTACTATACTCTTAATTTTATTGACACTTAAAAAACAGTCTATACTGTATATTTTATTACTTTTATCTATCCCATTCTTCAACAAATGATATTAAGAACTCAATTCAATTAAATAATTATTTATGGTATATCTAATATATTGAATATTATCCTGATCACGAGTTTATTAAAGATGGTTTTGAATTTCACCAAATAATTACGAAATTCAATTAAAAATGTAAAAGATTGGTGCTCCAGCTTATCTCTCCAGCCTCATACTCAGCTACTCTCCATGCCTTCACCCAACACTCCAGCCATCTCTGTATGGGCACCTGCTTACATTTTTTTTGGATATATAGATTCCTTTATGCTCATACATTCATTGCCCTGGTGAAGTTCTTTCTATATAGCAAGATACAACTTAAGCTTTTCCTTCAAAAGTTTATTCCTTCCTTACAACTTGATCTTTCAAAGATGTCTTCTTGGAACTCCTCAATATGACTGACCACACTCTTTGGGAATATGTACTCTTTAAAGACAAAGGACAACTCTTATTCACACTTAAAATTTAATAACTTAGCTCAGAATAGTTGTTACATTATGAATGAAAAACTATTAAATAATAATTGAAAAAGAAGCAAATGAAATCAGATCAGCCAATGAATTATTAAAAATAAAAAGTAATATAATGAATATGGCATGAAATAGAAAAGACATCAGTAGAACAGAGCAGAAAGCAGAAATATAGCACATTTTATGGATAAATGCAATATGTGACATTAGAAAGATAAATGATGAAATTTTTTAAATTAAATAATGTCAAGATAACTAGTTAACAATTTGTAAATTGGAGGAGAATAGATTCATACTTGATAAGAAAATTATAAAATAATTTCAGGATAAGTAAGATAAATATTTAAAGTCTACATTACAAGAAAAGCTAAAAATAATTGTGACCTTATCAGACATTTACAAAATATTCTCTACAAAGGAGAATATTGACAAAACTGATTATGTCAAGATGTGAAATTTCAATCCTATGAGAAATAAGATAACTAAGATAAAGAGAAAATAACTGAAAAACATTTCAGCAAATATAACAAATAGAAGGTTACTATTGAGTCTAAATATATTAGTATAGTGACATGAAAATGGACAAAAACAGAGACAATCTAAAAGAAATTGCAATTAATAAAAAATGTTAAAATGTTCATTTTTCAGGTTGCTAGTCAAGGTGCAAAATGAAAAGAATCAGGAAAAGTAAGGGTCCAGCTCTTTCCTCCTTCAGCAAATCTCTAGAAACAAGAGGAAAAAAATGATTTTAAAAATCTACATCCTCCCTGACAAAAAAGGCAACACTCAGTGAATCCCCAAACCTAGGCTACCTCTGAAAAACTTACAGAAAGCTTACAGAAGGAAACCAGAGCATAAACTAACTTGCCAAGCATTGTTCTAGATGGTAGAAGTGCCCTGTGCCTAAAGACAGGAGATACTAGAGAAGGTGAGTATCTCGGAACATTCAACACAGTTATTAAGATTATGGGTCATCAGGGTTTTTCAGGTGGATTGAACCATACAATCATGAACTAGTCAAGTATCACTGTGTGTGTGTGTATGGTGGGTGGTGGTAGTGGATGTCAGACGCTAGGAAGGAATAGTGACTCCATGCCCAGATAGCTAGCCCAGCCTAGAAGAAACTGGGGAATCTTTTCAACTCATGCAATATTGGAAGCAAAGCTTACAGTTCTCAAGTAGAATATTGAAACTGACAGGCCAAAAGACATACCTGTAGATAATGACGTTTGGGAGTCACCTGAAAGTAAAGCCCAACTATTAACAAGTTCGGTCTTTGCACAGAGCTTCCAGTTGCCAAACAAGAACAGACAGTCAAGATCAGGAGACTGAAGGAAAGTCTCTAGCATGAGAGACAGAGAACAAAAATAAAGAACAAAAGAATTCAGAGGAAACCAAGATTATTCAACGGACCAAAAAAAAAAAAAATCCTCTTAAAAAAATGTGTAATTAGTTTGTTTAGAAATATTAATAATTATGGCATCTATGAAGTAAGAGTAGTATGCTATAAAAAGGAAAAGGAAATTTACGTAATAAGAAAGAGCTATTGGTAATTAAAACATATAACAATAAAGGAAAAGCTCCAGGATAGCAGCTACACAGCAGGCCTCGAAAGCCATCAATCACATTCTAGTGAGATAAAAAAATGGATCCTGAAACAATGTCTTAACAACAACAAAAAAGTGCCCTTGATAAACTAACATGTTGGCAGTAACGAAAGAAGATTTGTAGCTCCAGCAAGAGTATGGAGATGAATTAGTGTCTGTTGCAAGGAAAACTTTTATTTGCTCTGGGGAAAAATTAAAAGTTGAAGATGTTAAATACTTGCAATAGACTTTTTTGTCTCGGATATGAATAGTACTTATTGTAGACACTAAGGTAACTACTGACTATTGATTTGGATTGTGATATAACTGAATTGAAAGGCCAAAAATTTTAAGTGTGTATAGGGGGAGGAGGGAATACTGTGAAGAGTGCTTTAAAAAAGATAAACCTTTTCCATAAGAAATCAGTAGATAAATGAAAAAACTTTAAATTGTAAGTAAGCATGCTGCTTTCAAATGTAACAAGAAAAAAACAGCTAGAGAAGTTGAAAGTCTTAGAACATTACTTACAGGAGTATAAGATAGGAGATTGCTGCTTTCCATTTTAAGCTTCCCGTTTTAATACTATTTGATTTTTTAAACTATGTACATGTACTATTTTGGTAAAAATGGAAATTAAAAAATTTTAATCATAAAAACATAAAGCAATTTATATTGATCAAATGAACAATACCACTAAAAAATATAATACTCAAGAAACTTTATGCACCTAACAAGATAGTTTCAAAATATATATAGCAAAACTGATTAAAAGTCAGATATTCACAAATCCACAATCATAGTGAGAGTCTTCAATGAAAAAGTCGATTACTTTCAAACATAAAAAGAAAATTTCTAAAAATGACCATACAGTATATCACAAAAGAAAATATATTAAAATAATTATCATACGGGTAATATCAGAAATAAAATAAAATAAAATGAGAAGTCAACAACATAACGATACATACACTGCACTAGAAAAAAATCTTTTAAAAGATATTTCAAGTATGTAAAAATCAACAAAAAACTCCTGACACTAATAAATGATTATAGCAAGGTTGTAGGATGCAAGGTTAATATACAAAGGTCAACTGCTTTCCTATTTACCAGCAATATACAAGTAGAATTTGAAATAAAAAACACAATAACATTTACATTAGCACTTTTAAAAATGAAATACTTAGGCATAGGTCTAACATATGTGTGAGATCTATGTGAAGAAAACTACAAAACTCTAATGAATGAGATCAAAGAACTAAATATAATAGAGAGATATTACATGTTTATGGGTAAGAAGACTCAATATTGTCAAGATATCAGTTCTTTCTACTTGTTCTATAGATTCAATGTAACCCCAACCAAAATTTCAGCAAGTTATTTTGTGGATATCAACAAACTGATTCTAAAATTTATATGGAAAGGGAAAAGACTTAGAATAGTCAATACGATATTGAAAGAGAACAAAGTTGGAGGACTGACACTACCCTACTTCAAGGCTTGCTATAGTCAAGACAGGGTGGTACTGGCAAAAGAACAAATACATCAATGGAACAGAATAGAGAGCCCAGAGATAGACCCACATAAATACAGTCAACTAATCTTTGAGAAAGGAACAAAGGCAATACAGTGGAGCAAATGCTGCTAGAATAACTGGACATTCACATGCAAAATAATGAATCTAGACACAGACCTTACATCCTTTGCAAAATTAACTCAAGATGGATCATAGATTTAAATGAAAAAGCAAAAGTAAAAAACTTCTAGAAGGTAGCAGGAGAAAACCTGTATGGTCTTGGCTATGGCATTGACTTTTAGATATACCAAAGGCATGATCTACAAAAGATATAACTGATAAGCTGGTCTTCATTAAAATTAAAAACTTGGTCTGTGAAAGACAATATTAAGAGAATAAGACAAGGCACAGTCTGGGAGAAAATATATGCAAAAGACACAGCTGATAAAGAACTATTATCCAAAATATTCATAGAATTCTTTAAACTCAACATAAAAATATTTTTAAAAAATGGACCAAGGCATTTAACAGACACCTCGCCAGATGGCAAATAAGCATATGAAAAATGCTTCACATCATACACTACCAGAGGAATACAAATTAAAATGACAGTGAGATAACACTACACATCTATGAGAATGGCCAAAATCCAGAACACTGACAATATAGAATGCTTGTGAGGATGTTGAGCTATAGAAACTCTCACTCGTTGTTGGTAAGAAATGCAAAATGGTACAGCCACTTTGAGAGACAGTTTGGCAATTTCTTACAAAATTACATACTTTTACCATACAATCCAACAATCACACTCGTTAGTATTTACTCAAAAGTGTTGAAAATTTATATTCAAACAGAAACCTGCACAAGCATGTTGATAGCTGCTTTATTCATAATTCTTAGTTTTATGCAAAATTGCCAAAATTTAAAGCAACCTAGATTTCCTTCAGTAGGTGGATAGATACTGTTAAATCCATATGATGGATTATGATTCAGCACTAAAAAGAAATGAGTTATTAAGCCATGAAAAGACAGGGAGGAATCTTAAATGCATATTACTAAGTTAAAGAAGCCAGTATAAAAAGGTTACATACTGTATGATTCCAACTATATAACACTCTGCAAAAGGCAAAACTTGAAGACACTATAAAGATCAGTGGTTGCCAGGGATTGGAAGGCAAGAAAGGGATGAAGAGATAGGGCACAGAGGATTTTAAGGGCAATTTAAATACATCACATGGCACCATAATGATGGACACATGTCGTTATACATTTGTCCAAACCCATAAAATGTACAACACCAAGAGTGAACCATAATGTAAATAATGAACTTTGGGTGATTATAATATGTTGATGTAGGTCCATCAATTGTAACAAATGCACAGCTCTGGTGGAGATACTGATAATGGGACAGTCTATGTGTGCGTGGGTAGGAGGCATATGGGAAATCTTTGTATTTTCCTCTCAATTTTGCTATAAACCTAAAACTTTCCTAAAAAAAAAAAAAATAAAGTCTTGAAAAAAAAATCATAGCTTCACTTCAATACCAATCACATTTTAGAAAGACATAATAAAATATCTAACTTCCTTTGTAATAGAAACAATGTACCCAAATACCTTGAAATAAAGCTAAAAGTGAATATATAACATTTTTATGGTGACAATAATGTATATGGAAAGGTATCTCCCCAAATAAATGTATAGGTTCAGTGCAATCTCAACAAAACTTCCAATGTTATTATCATCAAAATTTGATACGATGATTCTAAAAGTCACATGAAAAGTAAATCAGTATACACACTTAAGGCAATTTTTGACAAATGAGTAACAAACAGAGAGGAATTAACAAATAATGAAACTGATTATAAAGCCATAGTAATAAAAATACAATGAGACTGAGGTAAGAACAGACATTATATGATGGAACAAGAGACAGAGTCTACAAATGAACCTAGGCATATCTTGGGATTTCCTATATTATAAAAGTGACATTTCAAACCAAATCATAAAAAAATCAACTTTCAAAAATCATACTAGGACCACTGGCTAACCAAATAATAGAAACTAAGACAAATTCTTACTTCACACTGTTCAGAAATTAAGTTCAGATAATTAAAACTAAGATAAATTAAAGATATTATAAAATTAGAAGAAAGCATGAGAAATATTTTTAATATCTTACAAAAGGCCTTGTTAAACAAGGCACTAAACATAAAATCCATAAAAGACTGATAAAAATGACTGGTTCAAAATTAAAGATTTCTGTAAGAAAAAATTTACATAATTAAACAGACAAGCAACAGATTGAAAGAAATGTTTATAAAATATAAAGAATTAGTATCTGGAATACAAAAATTAAAAATTAATAACAAATATACAAATAACACAATAGAAAAATGAACAATGATATGGAACTGCCAAGTCTGAGATAAGAAATTCACAGGGCCAATATTAAAATATGCACAATCACAAATATAAAATTTATACCAATTATAACTACAGCAAAAGAGCAGTTTTCCATATATCCAATTGGTAAAAATTAAGAAACATGTAAATAATTATTTTAAAAAGTGTGAGAAATGAGTACTTTCATACTCCCATTTATACTCATGGGAGTATAAATTGTTACAGACAATTTAGAAGGTCATTCGGCACTTTCAGTACACACACCTACTGACCCAGCTCTTCCGGTTCTCAGCTGGTGCCCTTGATATATGCAGAGCAACCCTCCTCATTTCTCTTAGGTCTTGATTCAAATAAAAGCACCTCAGAGAAGGTGCTTTTGCCTTTGTGGCATTTCTTCATAGTATCTATCACTACACAACATATTATTTTATACACACACACACACACACACACACACGCACACACACATATATATACACACACGCACATGCATACATACATATATAGATACACACACACACACACACACACATACACACACACACATGCATGTATGTGTATATTATACATATGCCTTTTTTATCATTTGTGTCTTCCTGAATGTCCACAAGGGGGACCTTGTTTTGTTTCTTGCCAAATCTACAGCACCAAGAAGGATGCTTGGCACATGATACTAAGTAAATATTCATGAATATTTGCTGAAGTAAGCAGAAAATTAGAAACAACCTATATGTACATCACTAAGGGAATGGTGAAATAAATAGTTATACCATACAATGGATAC
>NW_011889225.1:672302-683156 GCF_000151845.1 Pteropus vampyrus | reverse complement strand
TGCACAATCACAAATATAAAATTTATACCAATTATAACTACAGCAAAAGAGCAGTTTTCCATATATCCAATTGGTAAAAATTAAGAAACATGTAAATAATTATTTTAAAAAGTGTGAGAAATGAGTACTTTCATACTCCCATTTATACTCATGGGAGTATAAATTGTTACAGACAATTTAGAAGGTCATTCGGCACTTTCAGTACACACACCTACTGACCCAGCTCTTCCGGTTCTCAGCTGGTGCCCTTGATATATGCAGAGCAACCCTCCTCATTTCTCTTAGGTCTTGATTCAAATAAAAGCACCTCAGAGAAGGTGCTTTTGCCTTTGTGGCATTTCTTCATAGTATCTATCACTACACAACATATTATTTTATACACACACACACACACACACACACACGCACACACACATATATATACACACACGCACATGCATACATACATATATAGATACACACACACACACACACACACATACACACACACACATGCATGTATGTGTATATTATACATATGCCTTTTTTATCATTTGTGTCTTCCTGAATGTCCACAAGGGGGACCTTGT
Source organism: Pteropus vampyrus (assembly GCF_000151845.1). Lineage (NCBI taxonomy): Eukaryota > Metazoa > Chordata > Mammalia > Chiroptera > Pteropodidae > Pteropus > Pteropus vampyrus. The sequence continues at coordinate 682,587 of NW_011889225.1, read as the reverse complement.
TTTGTTTCTTGCCAAATCTACAGCACCAAGAAGGATGCTTGGCACATGATACTAAGTAAATATTCATGAATATTTGCTGAAGTAAGCAGAAAATTAGAAACAACCTATATGTACATCACTAAGGGAATGGTGAAATAAATAGTTATACCATACAATGGATACTAGGCAGCTCTTTTAGTGACACAGATAGCTCTATTATTTGTATTGAAATAGACATATTTCCAAGACATTACATGAAAAACAAAGAAATTTGCATAATTACTACTGCAATTTATACAGTGGATTATCATATAGGATAGAGATATATTTTATATAGTTACATGTATGTATGTAAATGCATAGGAAAATTTTAGAAGGATACACATTAAGCTGAAAACAATGGCTACCTCTGGGGAGAGCAGTTAGTATGGGGGTATGGGTAGTGGGGCAAGGGAAACTTTAGCTTCATCTGAAATGCTTTCATTTTTTTAGAAGATGAGCACATATATGTGTTACTTGTGTTATTAAATATTTCCTTTTGAAAGGTCATGTGCCTTAGTAATCACATAAATGCAAAAAACTATGAGTTCCCAGTTTACTCTTTTCAACACAATAAATTAGAACTATCGTGTAACTTATTCTTTTAAATTTTTTAACATTATTATTATGTTGTCTGTATCATATAAAACACATTTACAAAAAAAGTCACAAATGCTCAAGTAAATTTATCTCAAGTATATTTCATTTTAAAAGTTCACATAAATATTTTCTTTTTCTCTATAACTTTTATTTGAACACTTACCTTATTATTTACTTCCTGTTCAAACATTTCAGTAATTTTCCAGTAGCTTAACTCATTTCCTCATATTATTTACTTGCTTTTTTAATATTTTGGACCATTTGCCATTTTCAAGGTTGCTCACTGTCATTTTTCTGTCTTTTTGCACAGCTGTTTGTTTACCCAGCTGTTGTTTCCTCTTCCTCTGTCAATGAAGCTTAATTTTGTTGACTTATAAATCTTTCCTCCTCTGTACCTTCTTATCCTGTGGGGGTGTCTCTTCTATAGGAAAATATTTTATCAGATTTCAAAAAAGATATCATACCAAGCTCTTCCCTTCACACATAGTATGTTGAAATATGTCCTAAGAATGCAAACTTTTAAAATATTTGAAGAGTGGAGATTCCAAACTAGACTGAGAATGTTGCTAAGAGGAGAGAAAATTAGGACAATCAGGAGATGGATATATCTGAACTGAATCTTGAAGAATGAGTAGAAGTTAGCTATGTAAACAGAGTTGAATTGGAAGAGCATTCTGAGCTGAGACAGCAGTGTGGGGAAAGGCGCAGAGGTGAGAGAGAGAGGTGTTCTGGGAAATGCAAACAATTTAATATGGTAAAGCTTTAGACATAGACAGCTCTATATGCATCTCCAGCTAGGTGAACAGGGAAGAATAAAAGAATGACCTACTGCCAATCAAGGTTGAGATTTTACTCATAAAGAAAAATGAGGATTAAGTAGTATGTATTAGTTTACAGGGGAAATGATGAGAGTCCTACCACAGGAGGTAGAGAGAAGAAAGGAGACGTCGACTTTGGTGGCTGGGAGGAGCAGGGCAGATCTTCAGTTGGGAAGCAATGGAGAAGTATACTCTCTGATTTAGTGTCTATTCTATACATGTTGTTAAATATATACATCACTTCTAGGTGTGATGGTGATTTCAGTTTGGGAGGTTGAGTGGCTTAGACTTCGGGTACCTCCTGTCATTATGATAGGTAACACAAAAAGAAAAGGTAGTTTGAAGAGAAAGATTATTACCCAGTTTTGGATGTGTTGAGCCATCCATGGACATGAGATCACCCAGAAGAGCAGTGGGCCTACATACAAAACACTCTTTCAATTATATGAGTATCTTTTCCCTGAGGAGTAGACTTATTGCCTTTTGTCCTATATGAATTCACTCACCTGTGATCTGTGTTTCACCCCTTCTTACTTTCTCAGGGACTTGGTCCTCCTAATCCTCTTTATTGCCTTTGTCTTCATGCAGTCCCTTTGACTGACTCTATACAGGCTCTTGCCCAAGTCTCCCCAGCTGAAAACAAACTAACAAGTATTTCCTCCAAAATACATCTTTCTCTAGCTATTTCTCAACTCTTTCCTTCCATCCGAAGCTGATTTCTTCTTATCTCAAGTCACCCATACTCTCTGGGAGATTTCATTCACTTTCATGACCCGAACTAAGACCTAAACTGGTAATAGGGTGGAAAACATTATTTTAATAACAGATACCAGAGTTCCCTGTGGGAAAAAAATTCTCTTTGTTTAGGCGTAGAGGGTGCTTTGGGTGTTGAAGGTGTAATCCTAAGAGCATGTCCTGGGAGCAGCAAGGGAAGTAAGTGATAACTAACTTCTCCAGCATAAGTAGTTAAGAGAAATTTGGGGATGAGGAAAGTCAAAGGGTGAGATAAGAGAAAATGAGAGAAAAGAATGAGGATCAACAGCACCCGGAAGGCTAGAGGCCAGATGTAACATAACCAAGGGACATTCTCAATGATAGGATATTTGAACTCCTTTTAAGAACAGAGATGGCTGATGTTCAATTTTTATGTTCTTTGCTTGATAATTTTTCAGTGTTTCCCCTCTGTCATTTCAAACCTATAAATTTTGCTACATATACATAATGCCATTGGGAATAGTATTCTGGATAAATCAAGGAAAGAAAGCGTTCATCCATGTCTACATTCCTGCGGAGTAGAGAAAAAGGAGCATTCACAGAAGGTAAGCTAAGGAGATAGGTAAACTGAAAGGAATCACAAAAAACAGGTAATTGGAATAAGTGATGGCCATGTAAATTTAAACTTACAGAAATTCTCAAAGTATTGGAAAGAGCATTGACCTCTCTGGCAAATACAGGTTAGGAGTTCCAAGTCAATTTGAAAAAAACTCAAGGGCTAGGCTGACCTTTACTCTCATCTAAATTCATATTGATGACATCCTAATCTCTGTCTCCAGTCCAGCTCTCTAACATTCCAAAATTACATGGCATAAGAGCCGAATGGTTAAGGGTTTGAACTTTGAAGCTCTAGCACCTAGATTTTACTCTTATCTCTAATGCTTACTAACATGAATTTGGTCAAATTTCTTAAACTGTATGTACATCAGTCTCCTCATCTGTAAAAGAGGGACATTAGTTGTATCTAGTTTATAGGAATTATTTATTACATGAATTAATAGTTACAAAGTATTTAGAATGGTATCTGTTCTGCAGTAAATACTTTAAAATATTAGCATTTATTATTATAACCAATAGACCACTGGCCATTTCCATTTGATTTCATTCACACACTCAATAGTTTTTTACTGAGTACTCACCATGTGCCAGGCACTATTCTATGCACTACAGGATATAGCAGTGAACAATATAGACAAAGTCTCTCCCTTCATGGAGCTTCCATTCAAGTGAGAAGAGACAACCAAAAAGCAAATAAAAAAAGAGCAATATGTGGGGAGTGCCATGAAGGAAGTAAAGAAAATACAGTAAGAGGAAAAGAGAGGGTGGTGGTATTGCTATTTTATGTAAAGTGATGTTTCAGCAGAATTCTGAAGAAAATAAAGGAGCAAGTCTTGTGGAGATCTGTGAGAAGTATCCCAAATTGAGCACCTTCCCTCCAAAATCCATTGCAAAATCCGTGTTACTTATCTGAACAAATGGCACTATCATCCACCAATGACTCAACACAGCCATAAACATATATCCTTCCCTTTCTCACAGCTTTTATGCTACCCTTTTATAACATCTTTGGGGTCTACTTTCCCACCTCTCTCTACCTATTATTTATAGTTTGAGCCGCATGAAATGGCCATTCCTCAGATCAAACACTGTTGAATACTAGCATGTGCTTGCCAAACCCAATTTATTTTCCTCCTTCCCAGACTCCCTTGTGCCATGACTAAGTTCTAGACAAAACTGCTGTAAACACTTCTAGGCCTAGACCCTAAAATCTCTTCTCGATAACCAATATTGGCTCTCGTCCTTCCTCCATCAGCAGCACAGAATAAAGAGGATATGGTCAAGGATTATGTGTCCCTAGGGGAATGGTGGAACCGCTGGATGGAAGAAGTTTGGGTCCATAAAAAATACCGTGCGGCAGAACTCTTACCCTTCCTTCTGTGCCCTCAAATTGTATGTGAGTGAGAAAACACCTTGTTGCATTAAGCTACAGAGGTTTGGAAGTAGGTTTTTTTGTTTGTTTTCGTTTTTACGGCAGTTAATCCACTCTAATTAATGCATATCCTCAGTGCCACAGTTTTATTTCAGATCACCATCAATCTTCCTCTTTATCCAATAGCATCCAAACTCATCTCTCAGTCTCCAATATATACTTCTCATGACACTCCAAGTAACTGTCCTAAATTTGACTGTGTCACTCCCCATAAATGGGGAGTTCTTCAATGGCATTTTCTCATTTTCAGATAAAGTCGAAGCAATTCGAAGCCTTTTGTGACATAATTCCTGCCTACATCTCCAGCTTCTCTTTTTGCTGTTGTTCATCAGCACCCTCTACCCTTGCCCCGTCAAATTATTTGAAGTTCCTAAAATGGGTCATGCCCAGTCATGCCTCTAAGCCATTGCACATACTACTCCTTCTGTCTGAAGTGAATGACACTTCTGCCTAGGTAATTCCTACTAATCTTTCAGGACTCAACTCATAGATAGCACCTACCAGAGAAAAGTCTTCCAAGACTCCAAGGCTGGATTAGGTATCTAACTTAGTATACTTTATTTTTATCAAGATACTTATCACCCTGTCATATAATTATCTCTTTAATTTTTATGTCTTCTTTATTAAATTCCTTCAGAAAAAGCTAACATCCTTTATCTTTGTGTTCTCTAAGCCTAATACTATACCTGACACAATATAAGCATTCATTTTTGAATGAATAAATGTATAAAAGAATGAGTGAATTTCTAAGCATTTTTGAAACTTTTTCACAAACTGTATTTAGCTATTTCCAAAATATGCTACAGGAAAAAAAAAACAAACACAAAATGCTTTTTTTTTTTTTTCAGGAATACTAAGATAGATAATATGAGAGATACTTTTGGTTGCTTTCACATTTGTTGAGCACCATTTTCTTTCACTTGTTTTTATGCAAACTATTCCTATGCCTTAAACCAGAAAATGGGTAATTAGAAACTGAATAGCACTCTTAAATAATAATCTCTCATTAGACACTAGTTCATTTTCTTGTAAACAGAATATGGAAATTTCTGACAAATATGCAAGAATCATATAATCATTTTTAATCCTCAGAACCATTTAGAAAAATCTCATTTTTCCCAAGACAAAATTGTGCTTGTTTTTCTGACTAGAGGTGTTCTTTTACAGTTTCTCGCTTTTCTAGTTTTCAAAATAGCAATTATATTAATTTCTCTAAATTTCAATATGAAATTAAAACCTTACTAAACTTTAAAAAACAGATATTTATTTATTTTGAAACATATAAAATTAAGTAAGACATGTTCTGATCTGTGGAATATCACCCTCTACGTTAAAAAAAATTATGGCAATGTTGGCACAAAGCAATAACCTTGAATTTTAAAAAATAGATTGCATTAGAAGCCCATTGATTTTGCCATATTGTATCTTACAAAAATTTCTAACATAGATGATGATCTCAAATGTGGCTTCCAATTATGGAGAAGTCATTTTGAGAAGACTGAATGTTCAGCCTCTTCCACACAGGCTAATTGCAACGTTCAGCAAGTTACTTCATCTCTTTATATCTCAATTTTCTCATAAGAAAAAAAATGGAGGCAATAAAAGCACCTAGTTATAGAGTTGCTGTGAAGACTAGGTGAGTTCACATGTGTGTTGCACTTAGATTCTAAAGTGCTCGGCACATAAGAAGTCTCATCATTTTTAGCTTTCATCTAAAATTTCACCATCACCATCATCACCACCACCATCATCATCACCACTATTACCATCACCATCACCATCATGATCATCATCACCATCCTTCCTCTCCTCTCTGAAAGAACAAGTGATAAGAAACAAATTCTTAAGGAACTCCAGAGAAATAAACATTATCTCCAAGGAAGCAAATTATAAAGTAACAACAACAAAACCACTTCATAGGCAGAATGTAGTTGGCATGTGTTTATATAGTCATTATTGGAATACTGAGGTGAGTATAACTGTATATTCCTTTATCATTATTTTGTTAAAAAAATTTAAATATGTGACTGATATTCCAAACTGTCAGTGAAAACTTAGAAATGACAAGGAAAGAATAAGTGTAGGTGGTCAGTAAAAATGGTCACTTTCATATAGTTTGGTAGACATTTATTTAGAGCAGGAAGAAAATATCAAAGACTCTCTTTTCCAAAATCAAAAAGAGAAAAGCTAAATATAAGTAAAGTTTTATGAAAGAATGAGATCTCTCCAAAATATTATAAAATGAACTATCTTAATTTTATCACAAAGAATTTATGAATGCTCTTCACAATGTAATTTAAAGCAATTAATGAAACTTTTTGCATTTGCAGGAATATTTTTAATATACTGAACATTTATCCTAGGTATCACACTTATTTAATTACATAATCCATTACTCAATTATAATTCAATTTTTAAAATTTTGCTAGTAAAATCTTTGTCATAAATCTAAATCACATAGTATTCTAAATTTATTATATTTTTAGAGTTGGAGTCTCTATTTCTTTGGCTATTTATCAATTGAAAAGTTAGAAAATAACTTGAATTTCTCTTTTGTGACACAAACTCAAACCAAACTAAAAATCTAGGAGGAGTATGAAGGTAGGAATCTCTCTCCTCTCAGTATCCAGGGAATAAGAGGGGTGGCCAGCAGCCCTTAAGAACCTGGACAGAGTTGAGAGCAAGGACGCTTGATATCACTGCGTACCCGCACTGACTAAATCTGAGAAACAAAAGAGGACTTAACGTTCTACATGCTGCCTTTGGCTGGGTGACTTGACAGGTTGAATGTTGGCTATTGCAAGCCAAAAGATATAATTAATTTGAGGAAACTTCCTGATGAGAATTTTTTCAAAAGGAAATCATCATTAACTAATCATTTATGAATCCCCACAGCCACTAGAGTGTGTATTTGATACTTGTGAGAGAGTAGATGGAAATATCTCACTAGTATGTGCCACCTGTACCTTGCAAAGTTTACTTTTGCAGATTCCCACAAGATGTATCAGGAGATCCATGACCTATCTGCAAAGAATGCCCATTGTATTTGGTATGGTATAGAGAGATCATTATCTCAAAAACAGAATCAACTACTAGACTTGACTTTTACAAGAACCTTTCTAATCCATTTTGGGTATGATCACTTGAGTACTAGGGTATCGTTATTCTCAGCAAATGTGCTCTACTTCCAAAGACCAAAGCAAAATGCTGGTTTGTATAGAATCACAATATGGTAGGTTAAAATTATGAATGAAGGAATTGCATAAGAATTAAGCTCTATCTAAGCTCTACAAAATAGTTTCTGAAAATCTTGAATTACCATTAACCAACTTTAAAAGCGTATACTCAGAAACAGAAGAGCCAACTCCAAGTCCTGGTTTATAACTCATGTGGTGGGACATGTATCATTCAAATACCACAATAAGCGAATTAGATAGATTTATTTTTAAATAGCATTGAATTATTTTCTCCCCTTACAAAAGCAAATAGTAATTGTATACTTCTAGAGAAATTAGGAAATAAAGATAAGCACAAAGAAGTAGGTTTGGCATATAATAAATGTTCAATAAATATATGCCAAATATGAGAGACATAAAACAATAACCACCCGCAATTCTACCATTCAGAGTTCACCTTTATTAACATATCTATTTCTCTGTCTCTCTCTGTCTCTCTGTCTCTGTCTCTCTCTGTCTCTGTCTGTCTGTCTGTCTGTCTGTCTCTCTCATACATACACATGCACACACACAGCCCTAGTAGCAGGATAGAAATTTACACACAACTCTCATGTGAAAAAGTCTAGCTTTTTCCCTCTACTAGTCGCCTTCATCTTGTTCTAGTGCTCCCATTCTCACCAAGGGCAGGAGAAAACCGTAAATTTGCCAATTAAAAGTAATTCAGTGTCTTTGAAGTAAAACGGTCTTTGGTGTAAATATTCCATTCATTTAAAATCCAAGAGTCTTTCTCAGCTGGTTTTCCCTTCTCAGAAGGTCTCTCTTTCTCTCCCTTCTTGATCCTCATAGAAATGGTGGATCCTTGGGCTGTTTCCAAAGTGGTGTGGTTGATCTTGTTTTGTCCTTGGGGTCCAGCACTGGTGTCCACAAGGTGTGGCTCGTACCTCTGGTTTGTTTGGTCACCAACCTGGCCACCAGTACTGAAGTCTGTGGCCCCGCTCTGTTGTCTCAGTAATCCATGGCTGCCTTTTCCCAGCCTATTCTTCTCTACTGGTACTTTTAATATTTTTGTATCTTCCTATTAGAAGTGTGGGAATGTCAAGGTTTCCAAAATATCACATGCAGGCTATGAAGAACTGGAGATATTATCTCAAGCCCGCACCTGAGCACTCTCTTCAGCCATTTTTAATTTACCTTCCAGCACCAAGATGGACTTCACCTGAGCTGCCAGTCTTCTTGAAAAGGCACACAGTCCTTTCAGGCACGCACCCTGCTCATCCACACTAGTACTCCCTAACTCTCCAATTTATGCCATCACCAGGAAAAAAGAGGAGAAAGAGTGAGGATAGATGAGGAAGAAGGAAGAGGCAGAGAACAGAAGAATAGAAAACAAAGGGACAAGAGAATGAGAACGTGAATTTAAGATATTGCCAAAAAACAAATGGAAAGATAAAATCAGGCAACCAGAAGCTCATGTGATAGAGTTTGAGATATGAAGACACAAAAGGAACAAAAATCACTTCTCTCCCTATCACTGATCCCATTATTTTCTGCCACATTGAACAAAGATGGAGATGGGAAAAGCAAAGTGAAGAAAATAAAGAAGAGGTGAGAAGGTGTGTCTCACTTGCTCTCTTCAGCTTCAAGGACTAATTATATACTCATTTCATTTCACCTCCAATTCTTTCAAATCATGAACTGCAAACAGCCCCAGATGAACCTCAGTAGACTGCAAAACAGTTGATTCTGTGGCTAAGTAAAAACAGAGCTTAAGAGTTAATTATATTACAGTTGTTGAAAACAGAACATCTATTTTCATTTCATGTTGTGATTCAAGTGTTAGTAGATTACATCAGCTTTTAAAGTAAACCATTTTCCCCACTTACACCTATATTAGATGCAGGGCAAATAGCAATTTCTTCCAGTCCTCATTCACTGTCTGCCTTTGCTAAAAAGCATTTTGGGTAACAGATCTATACACAGCAGTAGTCATTCTCCTATCTCTTTAAGATATGGTTCATACCACCATTCTTAGCCCATTGTTTAAAAATGGAAAAGTAAAAAAAACAAAAACAAAAACAAAAAACCAGAATAGTGCATGTATCAGAAACTTCTTCTTAATAGTGTGCTTTATAATCACAATGTGTTAGGATAAGAGACCAAATATATTTACATCAAACATGAATATGGGAAAAATTAACTTACATATGGTTTGGGTTAGTTTTATTTTCACATGTTAGCATCACCTTGTAGGAGCCTCTTAGAATGCAGTGGGTCAGTTAAGTCGTCCTTCGGAATCTCCGAGGAAAGTCTGCTAGGAAAATGCTGGGTCGGAAAGCATGGTCCAGAAAGAAGTTTAGCAATAGAAGCTGCCTCACAAGGGGGAACTATAGAAACAAACTTTTGTTCTACTTACATAGTTTTATTCTGGGAATTTATTTAAGCTAGAAAATCTTTAATTTTCCAAAAATAAAATTTCTAATACCTAAGGAGGAAAAAGAAAAGACATTGAAGATTGTATGATTTTTTGTCACAGTTATAAACAGTAAAATTATTCATTCTAACTACCAATGGAAGTTTAATTAAAAGTAGCACTCTATGTGAAAGAGAAGTATATAATATTACCACTTGTTAACTAGGAAAAGAGCAGATATATACTGCATTTCCGGGTTTTATTTTTCTTTCCAAGCAATTATTATACTCACTGATTTATAATTATAACTGATAAACAAAAGCAGTTTCTTTATATATTAATATTAAATAATATTCTATATAGTTGTGATAGTTAATTTTATTTGTCAACTTGGCTAGGTCACAAGGTGCCCAGATATTTGGTTAAATACTCTTTCTGTGTGTGTCTGTGAGGGTGCTTCCAGATGAGATTAACATTTGAATTGGTGGATTGGGTAAAA
>NW_011889225.1:656415-670612 GCF_000151845.1 Pteropus vampyrus | reverse complement strand
GCCGTCATTGTTATCTTTTCTCTTTATTTTATTGCTACTTCTATAGTTAAATATAGATAGCCTGCTGCTGTTTTAATATAAATATATTTAATTATAATATAGTTGAATATGTATGAATTTCATGAGCATCTGAATTTACTCCTTCAAGACTTTTCTACCGCTATACCCAATTTTTCCTGAGACTAATATTTTTCATATCTATTTACATACTATTTTTATATATAAAGGAGATGTACCCTTTTTCTTTTTATATCTGATGCTATTTTTCCAAACTATTTTTGGATTTTAAATTTAGGTTATGTTTTTGACAAGAACGAATTTAAAATTTTTGGAGAGACATGTATACAACATCTTTCCATGATTTTTTTCTGGCAGAAAGTTTCCTTCTTCAGCACAAATAAGAATTTGCATTAATTCTATTTTTTTCTGTGGTTTGTCTCTTACATTTAAGTGTTAATCCTTATCCTGGATTGAATAGTGTCCCCTCCAAATCCATGTCTACTCAGAACTTCAAAATATGACCTTATTTCAAAATAAGGTCTTTGCGATGTAATTAGTTAAAATTAGGTCATAGCAGATTAGAATGGAAGTACATTTCTGTTGGTTTAAATCAACAAGTTTGTAGTAATCTGTTATGGAAACCCTAAGAAGCTAATACAATGAGGACACAATTGATTTTGGTATATGGTCCGAGATAAAATTTTTTACTTATTTTTTTCTCAAATTGGTTCACTTTAAGGATCCCAGCTCCTTAAAGGCATGTGAGTCAATTGTGCACATTTCTTTCCCACTTCACATCGACATCACATTGGTAGCTTCAAATTGGCCACAGTGGCAATACTTAAACCAGAGAAGTGGGTAAATTACAAATCCATCTTTCCTCCCTACCCCCAGAACTGGTTTTAAAACATTTACCAGCACAGCACTGCTCAGTCTCTACATTTTTAATTGCTTTTGGATTTTACTATTAGTACCTTCGACTGCAAATTTCTTATTCTTGGTATTTGGCTCATAGCTATAGTACATATATACATGAAACGTAGCATAAGTAATTCAAGAAAGGTATTTGAGAAAGGTATTTTATGAGCCCTTGCATTATACATGAATGACAACTTGGCTAGATAAAGAATTCTGTTCTTCAAATCTCTGTATCTACTATGACATTGCTCCTGAAATTTAATGATATGGAGAAATCTGAAGCACCTTGTTTCTATAAGTAAACCACATTTTTTTCTCACTGGATGCTTACAGAATTTTTCTCTTTGTCCTTGAAATGTAAAAATATTGTCAGAATGTTTAACGTGACTCTTTTTCCATGAATTTGACCTAGAATGTGATAAGTGCTTTTAATCTGTGGATCAGGTTCTGTTTCAGGAAAGTTTTTAGTTTATTAACATTTTTTTTCTAATTGGATCTGATAATTACTTATTTTATTCTTTCTTGATTGTTCTTCAGAAAACCTATAACCTATAGGTTGGATAACCTTTCTTTTTCCTCCATCTTATTTCTTATCATGTACATTTCTGGGTTTTTTTCCACCTCTACATTCCTAAAGTTGAAATATTATAGACTTTACTTTCTGTACTCTCTAACTCTGCTCTTTGCTTCATCTAATGTAAAATTTATTTCCTTTTCAATTCTGCCTTCTCTCAATCATCTCCCCTTTCATCTCTACTTTTGGTTCATTCTTTATTCTTCTAAACATTCCTGGCACCCAATGTGAGGAATATACTCTTATTAAGTACATTAAGCTAAGGCTTTGAAAATTTTCCCTCTATTCTCTGGAAGATAATTTTTATTTGTATTTTTCTCCTGAGTCTTTATCTCACTTTCCCTTGTGTTGCAGAATGTTTTGGGGGATCCATGCCAAATATATTTTTTTTCTTAAATAGTAAACACGCACATCTGATCTAGAACAATATTTGACTACAGAATGGTTGAATGCTGTCTTCTTACTAACAGTTATTGATCATTTAGATGTTTGTACATTTTCTTTTTTGGATCTAGACCTAGAGAGAATGCTTAAGTGCTGAGCCACGAGCCTGGTTTCCAATGTCTGGCAAGTATTCATCCCATGTTTCTGATGCACTAAGGAAAGATCTTCTACTCCAACTGGCCAGTTGTCTGACTACAAGGGAGTCATATGCAGGCTTCAGTTCTTCTTCAGTCAGTGGCAGAAGGAAAAATTGTGCCTGCAGCTACACTACTCTTTGGGCTCTTCCTCTCATCTTTATTTTCCCTTCTTCAACATTTTCCTAAAGCTTTTACACATTTCGGCCTGCAAAGTGCTACTGCCTCCCCATCCCTGTCACTCTCTCTCTACCCGTGGTCACATTATGTATTGTGAAGGATGGTTTTCAAGTAAATGAAGAATGAGAGGAAATGATGAGGAAAAGGAAGGGCATGACTCTATCAAGCTAAGAAGACCTAAAATGTCTTTGGAATTTTCTCTGTTTCTTTGCCAGTGGGGAGAGTAAGGTTGAGTCATAATCTTTTCCCATCTTCTTCCCAGATTTCTGTGCTATTCTGGTTCAGCAGGCTTAATTTAGAATTACGACTCTCAACTCAACTCCCTCCTCACTGCAGTTAGTGGAAATTCCCTGAAGATTATAGCATTTGACTTCCTCCTATCCTTATTTTTCAGTTCTCTTGTAAATTTTTTGGTTCATTTATTCATTTATGGTGATTTAATTTAAAAGTTCAATAAAGCATTTCTACAGAATGGCATCTATTAACACAGTTACTATGTGTCAGTCTGCTAGGCACTAGAAATAAAACGAACTAAGCCTTATAAGAGATACCGAGGAGAGGGACAATCTAGGCCAAGGGCACTGCATGCGTGCAGAGTGCTGGTGAGCATGATCTTGGAGAGTGAAGAATGATGTTGGCGTCTAAGGCAAATGAGAGAGTATGGTGAAGGATAATTAGGTGAGACTTCATTTAGAAAGTAATGGGGAGCTAGTGACAAATTTTAATTTTGAATTTTAGAAGACAAATCTATACTGTAGAAGAAAACAAATTGGATTGAAGGAAGATCTGTGGACATTATTTGAGCCCTGACAAAGGATTGTTAAGACCTGCATACAGGGAATGGAAATGGAAATAATGAGATAGCACACAGTTAATAAATAATATGAAAGTAATAGTGATAGGGCTTGATAGCTGAGTAGATATGGATGAGGAAGTAAGGAGGTGCAAGGATGATTTAAAAATCATCTACTTGGGTGACTTGATGTATGGTGCTTATAACTATAACAGGGCCCACAGGGACAAAGAAGGTTTGATGAGAAAGATAATTAATTTGTGTTGGGGACACACTGAATGTGAGATGCCTGTGGGGCTTGTAAATGTAAATGGCCAGTAGACATAGCTGTCTGAAGCACAGAAGAGAATCAAGGCCTGGGATGATTTGTACTAGTGGCACTTACGGCTGAGTGTGACGGCCATGGATGTTCTTCCTGAGGGAAGACAAATAGATAAGGAAAACAAAACAGCCGAGAGGCAACACTGGAGAACAGCAACATTAAAGGGGTAGATGAACAACAACAACAAAAAAAAAACAGCAAAAGAATCTAACAAGAAACAGGAAAAAAATAAGTGTGTTGGGAGTTAAGAGAAAAAGAAGTTCAGGGGAGCATGAAACGATAGTATAAAGCGCAGCAGAGGTCAAGTAATACAAGTACTAACAACCACTAGTTTCAGTCTTCTAGGTCTTGAAATCTCTATTGCTCACATTTAATTTAAAAAACAAAACAAAACTGTGTTTGAACTAATAATAACTGCTCTGAAAAGGAACTGCTGCTGGGGTCAGGCTCATAGGAACCACAGGAACCTGCTAAATGGCACAAGTGGTAAGGGTGGAAGCACTTAAATCTGTTGAGAGACAGGTGCAATAATTCAAGGAGAGAGGTAATAGTGGCTTGGACCGGCGTAGCGGCAGTGGAGGAGATGAGAAATAGTCACAGTGTTTGAAAGTATGTTCACCATAATTTGGCAGTGAATTTAATCAAATATGAGATGTGAGATAAAGAAATAAGCCAAGGGGCCTCCAATGTTTTTGAAATGACCAACTGGAAAAATGGAGATCCTTCTCTGAGAGGGGGAAAAAATGGCAGAACACAGGTTTTGGGGGGAGATTAGAAATCCCGTACTGATTATTTTAGGTTTGATATTCATATTAGATTTCCAACTAGATTAACTAAGCTGAAAGTTGGGTATATAAGCCTGGAAATAAAGAAATAAGTACTAGTTGCAGCACAAGTGTAGAAATCATCAGAACATAGATAGTATTTACTTATTTATCTATTTACTTATTTATTTAAATTTAGTTAATATACAATATTATATTAGTTTCAGGTATACAACATAGTTATTCAACGTTTATATATCTAAGTGATCACTGCAATAAGTCTAGTAACCATCTGACACCATACAGGTTATTAAGAAGGTGTTGGAAGTCTGAGAGAGAAGATATGGTACGGTCACCTAAAAATGAGAGAGAATGGACCCGAGAAATGCTGTGGGAGTGCCCACCAATTCTTAGTGGCATATAAAAGAGCTAGCCAACCACCATCTCTTCAGAATGATAAACATAGCTAAAGGAAGGTGATGGCAGCAATAAAGAACAGCAACTATTATAATATGAGAAAGAAAGAAAAAAAAAGACCAAGTAGAAGGTGTGGCTCATAAGTCTATGTGGTCACTAATAAGGGTGGAGGTCAACTCCAGGGGAGAAATGGCCGAGTGGTCTAGAGGAGGAGCCATATGGGACACTACCACAAATAAGCACATTGGAGAAGTGGTGTGAAACTGAGGATGATCACTTGGCCTCGTTGGAAAGAAAGTAATCTTCCTTTCCGAAGACTTTAAAGACGAAGGCCTCATGGTTAAAATATCACAAGATAATTTGGCTGTGAGAATTGATTGTAAAAAAGCAGATGATAATAGGAGCAAAGAACCTGATAAGGGATAATCACAGCTTATTGTGGAAACAAGTAATTACCTTTTATCCAGATGGAAAATGGTTATGAGTTAGTTTAAGGCTCCTACTACAAGCAATTATTTTGTGATAAGATGCTTCTGTTTTAAAAAGCTTCAAAAAAAAAATGTGGAAATTGGAAATAATGTGAATTTCACTTCAATAAAAAAGTTTCATGTATTACTTAGCAGTGTCCTGTGGTCTTTTTCCTGCTGGCTCATGGTGTTTAAATGTAGTCTTGTGGATTCCTCTGGTGTTTTTAACTTTTATTTCGTACCTCCTGTTGCTGTCAGAATCTTTCAATATAGTATTACAAAATGATTATATAGGAATGTGAATCATTCTTTTTTGCCTCTCTAGGAGTTTCACCCAGTTATCTCTCTAAATCACTAAATTCTCCCTTTCCCTTGGCCTCTTGGACTTTTCTCTTCTCTCCCAGTGAGACCTGGCTAAGCTGTGATACCAACCGTAAACCCCGAGGTAGTATCTCTCCTGCTACTTCCCTAGGAAATAAAAGAAAAAAAGGAAAAGGAAAGGGAATGGGTAGGGAAAAGGGAAGGCAAGGGAAGGGAAAAGAAGAGTCCAAAGACCCAGGTTCAAACTGGTTTTGCCAGTTAATGTCTGATCAAAGCAAATCACTTGCCTTGTCTGTCACACACATTTTCACTGAAAAATCGGGATAGTGTTAATACGTGCATTACTTGCCTTCCTATGTGTCAGTTCCATATACCTACTGGTTATGCAACACAGAGTTTTCTTTCTTTTGTCACTCTTCCTCCAAATATTCATCCTTTTATTTTCTATCTAATCATTTTTATTTCTGAGTAATTGGCAGGTATTGCTTATTTAAAAGAAATTATGTTTCATCAAATCTAAGATGCTATTAAATTATTTACCAATATGGAAAAAAAAAACACTGCCAATAGAACTATGACTCAATGTTTTTACAATAACGCTACGATAGTCCTGCACTAGTCTCATCTTATTTTGACATTTCTTTCATCCATTTGAAGAAATTGAGAGATTTTTCCAGCTTTCAGTTGCATTGTTTAGCATGTAACACAGAGACAATAATTTCACACACATTTTAGTAACTATTTCTAATATAGCTTCATCTACTTGTGGGTATTTTCTACCTTTTTTTATTTTGCTGCTTTACATGAAAATATAGATTGCTTCCATTATTTCCCTGAAATAATCATTTGCTTATAAATCACATTGGCAACCCATTGCTCTGTTTCTATGTCTTTATTTATACACATTAGATATTCTATCTTTTCAGAGATATTTTAAATGTCAGACTCAATATGCACAGTACCAATGATGCACAAACTTCAATTGAGATGACAGTACAGGAGCAGCCATGGCCAAAGTCGTCTTTGTCCAGGCAGTGCCAACTATGCCTCAGCTTCTACCTGGTCAACAGAGGCTGTAAAAAGCAGCTCAGTCTCATAGATATCAAAATATGAAAAACTGTACATCTCATAATCAATAAAATATGTAATTTTATATTGTGTGCATCCCTTCCTTCTGCCTTTCATTGGTACTTGCAATTGTATATTTACCACATATGCTATCTGTTCCACTGATACATATTCTGCCCTTGTTAATTTATATCACTACTCTGATTTTTGTTGTGTTGTTGTGGTCATGTGCGCAAGTATGTGTCATATAGAATTCCAGATATAAAAACTAATAGTGGAAACTTAAGTTAAAATACATATCATGATGAACAGAACCAATCAAACACTAAAGCTCTAATTTCAAAAAAATCTTTCTATTAAACAAATTAAGAGATTTAGTAACAGAAACTTATAGAGACACGTTCTTATAATTCAAGTTGGAAAGCAAACATTTTTCAATATAAATATATAACTGATTATTTTAACCAATATATAATCAAATACAATTGCAATTAACAATTTCTAAAACTATATTCTACTTACTCCACTTGGTTCATATTCTCTAGTAAAATTAACTACAGATATAAATTTAATGATAATGTGATTTTCACAGACTACAGAAATATTCATACACATACTAATAATTATTGCTATCTTATCCTTTTTTATGATAATTAGGAAAGTTCATTAATAGCTGAATAATCTGAAATCACTGAATACATAATGAACTTCATGAAATGTAAGTGCTCACAGATGGAACTTTACCATCTTGCCCGAAGAAGCTCTTAAAATACAAGGAGTTTGGTGAAATAATTAGCTAGTTCCAGACTTCACTTCTAAAATTGCCTTCCACTGTTAAGCTGAGGCACAAATGCCTTGACTGTAACAAAATATCTTTGTGAGTCAAGGCTACGTCTACATTTCAAAAGGGGCATATAGTCAGTACAAATGTAACATTTCTCAAGATTTCAATGTAAACATTCCTAGGAGGGTTACATTTTCAAGGCTATCTCTGCCCCCTAAGTGCCATTATTCAGAACACAAATCGTGCTGATCCCAAATTTTTTTAAAAAAGGCCTTTTACCATTTACACACACACATGCATACACACAGATATTGTATGCAAAAATGGGTAGATATATTAGAAATTTGAAGAATGAGAAAAAGTGAAAGAGAGGTCGAGGGAAAATAATCTCAGAACATGTGTTTAAAAAAAAAAAAAGTTTACAATCGATTTTAGACGTTTCAGTGTTTTTCTAATCAACTTGCCTAAAGTTCCCAAAAGTTTCTCTCCTGGTTCTTCATTGTCTCTAGCTTCTCTAGCCCTTACTCTTATCTCCTCTCTTTTGCTCATCCCAACAGTTCTACATTCTTCTATTACTCTGATTCAACTTTGGAACAACACCAGGCCCTTGAATCTCTCCTTGATCCCTAGAAGTTAGCAAGAGATAATTCCATACACAGCACACTCTCTAAACAGAATTCTGGTGCCAACTGTTAAATTTCTTCCTATCATGTTACATGCAGAGAGTAGTTAAGTAACTTATCTTAGATCACACAGCTAATGCTGTCATACTGGTTTCTAGAAATCTTTCCAAACATTTTTCCTTCCACTGAAACTGAAACTCATTGACATTCTGCTGATCACGAAAAATATTACCTAAAGTAAACATTAAAAAGAAGGCTGAGGAGGGGTGGTTCAGGGAAAGCCAGTACAAATTATTGGTCTGGTGGTCTCAGTATGTCACATGTCATCATAAGTCCCGTGTATAGATTCCTAATCCAGTGCCCTTGCTGAGTCAACCCCCTAATGTTTTCTCACTAGGGTACAACCCACTCTCAGTGGACCTGTACTTTAATATAGTCCTTCTTATTCTATCCACTATGTTTCTTTGTCTTGTTTTCACATTTTCTATATCCTTGTACCTGGAAAATTATTTGCTCTATGTTCCAATTTACCAAGTCTCTCTTCAGTTATGTCTAATACAATGTGTGCTCATTTCAACAATTACATTTTTCATTTCTAAAAGTTCTATTTGGTTCTTTTTCAAGGCTACCTAATTTTTATATTCTTTTATTGATTTTATTTATTTCTTTTCTATAAAGATTTTATACTTAGTTATATACTGAATCTGACAATTCAAATACATTTTCAAGCATTTGTACCTGTAATTTTTGTTTGCTTTTTGTCTCTGAAGACTCTCAATATTGATGTGTGAATTTCAGTGTTTCCTTATGAGCTTATATTTGTTTGGAAGTGACATATTAGAATTCTTGGAGCTTTCCTCTAGAAGAAATTTGTGTTTGCTTCTATTGGAAGCCAGGGGCTGCTAATGACCTGGGACCACATTACGTTCCTTCTCAGGGCTTAATATGGGACACACGTTTACATGGTAAATCCAGAGATTGGTCTCCTGTTTTCAGCTTTGATATCTGAATTTTATACTTCACAGTGCTTGGTATGGTTTTAGGTCTGTGATTTTCTGTTTTGTGTTTGTTTGTTTGTTTGTTTGTTTGTTTGGGGGATAAGTACGGAGATAACCTTGGAGAGTTCCTTGATGAGCCTATTAATGCATTTAAAAATATGTTTTATCCAAGAACAAAATGTATTCCAAGAGAGTTCTCCTGAGTAGCTATTCTAGATATGACTCAAAGTAGCTTTAACTGGACGGAGCTACACTATTTCATTTATATCTCTCGACAACCCTCAAAGTAAATAATTTTATTCTCAATTGACAGGTGGGAGGTTAAGTAATTAATGTTACATAGCTAGTAAGTAGAAGCACATACTAGCACTCTCACTAGAATTCGAACACAAATCTATTTTAAGCCAAAACCTGTGTTCTTCACCACTATGTAATACTGCATCTCATACACAAACTCTGACCTATACACTTTTAAAGGCATCTCTTCTCTATCTTCTACTTGCTATTAATTCCAATTTTAGCATCTGCCTTTTAATTCCCTTGTATGATGGCAGATGTTAGACAGAATTGCTATTAATAACTGCCAAACCTTGATGCAAACACTGATAAGCTGCTCTGTCTGAGTTTCTAGTGAAGAGAGTCAGCCAGCAGAATAGATACGAAGGTTTTAGAAACAGAAGTTGAGACATGAGTCACATAGGATTTTAAAGAGAAACTGCTATAATCTTTGGACCCAAGTTATTTTCCTCAACGCTAAGTTTTTTTAAAAAAAGTACACAAAGAAAATAAACAATTGTTCTCCCTGCTAGTATCTATTATTAAAACATTCATCTCTTCAGCTTAAGATCATAAAGTATTTTAACTGACATCAAAAGAGTCATTAAATTTCCTTTTATAAGACACTTTAAACTAGAAATTCAGTTTGGAGGAGATTTTTAAATATATTTATTTACTTATTCATTCATTCTTAAACATATAGTGTGCATGTCCTGTATGCTAAACAACTTGCTGGGGTCTCAAGAGCATGGCTAAGATTCTTGACCCCAAGCTGCTCACACCTATACTATTGCCTCTAATATGGAAACACACACATTCAGTACCCTACTGCTCTTTTTTATTAGCAGCGAACAACAATCATTTTCCCAAGTTGGAGCCTCAAAGTTTAAAAATGAATTCTTAATATCACAATAGTTTAATCAATTAAGTTCCAGTTTTTATCTTTTTTTTAAACAATCGTTTGCCTAAATATATCCTGAACTACTATTATGGGCAAAATGGCTAATTGAGTTTTCAATGCTACCACAAAACTGAGAAATAAACTTTGAGAACTCTCAACTTTTGTCATTCTCAACTTTTACTTCACGTTATCATATAATAACTCACACTGGGCCAAGTGAATTTTAAATCATTTGTGAGGAATGGGACCCTTGTAAATCAAGTTAAAAATACATACACATATACATCCATGAAAATTATGTATAAATTTCAGAAGGGGTTCAGGGAATCCCTAAAGCCCTTCCTCAGACCCTAAGATCATAGGAATATCTGCTGACCGTGAGCAACTTTAGGGTATGAGTTGTGTCTCATTCAACTTTGTATTTCCTGTTCCAGAGCAGATTTCAAAAAGTATTTGCTGATTCAACATTTTTATACTTTACAATGTGATGACCTCACTAATTCTAGTAATCATCTGTCCCTGTGCAAGTTTATCACAATATTATTGACTATACTCCCCTTCTCCTTTTCACCCATCTCCCCACCCCCTCCCTTCTGGTAACCATCCCTTTGGTCTGTTTCTGAGTCTGTCCTGAAACTCATATAACTAATATAAGATTGTATACCAACTATATTTATATACTTAAATTTTAAAAAGTGAGAAAATAAAAATAATTTTTAAAAAGTATTTGCCGACTGAACGCCTCTGCAACTTTGTTCTTGTGAAGCTCTCAGTTTCATCTCTCTTCCTCTATGAATTTCTAAATCCTCAACTTTTACATATATACTTTTCTAAAACTTATTTGCTTGAGACTAATCTGATAATCTAAACAGCTATCTCTTTCCCAAACTCTACTTTCTTAATTATCCTTTTTCTACTTTACAAAAGAAAAGCATACCTGCTCTTATCCCAAATATTACAATTACGCATTGCCCAGAGTGTAAAAAAAACACCAAGCCACCAAACATTTCCAAGATACACAGCTCCTAAGGGAGTGTCCTATGAGAAAAAGCAAAAAGATCTTTATAAGAAATAGAAAGAGATTGTACCTTATTTTATTCAGGGGAACAAACTCTTAGTAATTCCCACCCCTTATTTACATATTGAAAAATTAGAATTCAGAAGTGAGATGATTGCATGGGGTTACATTTTAACACTTGAATTAAAAGGTAGTCGGCTTTTTCCTGACAGAAAGTTAACTCAATGAGACAATCTGACAAAGATCACTGAATTTGCTATGAGGACATGTAACATCAGAAGAGCTAAATCTATACTTCTGAGATTTTGACAATATATATTTAAAGCATATGCACAATATATGATGTACTGAAAATACATACTTGCCAACAACTTAACTTGATGCCAAAAAAAAAAAAAATGATCAAGGAAATAATGATGTATTTAAAACATTCTTTTAAGGGGTATTTGAACAGAAATGTTTAAGGACCAGTAGGTTAGATCTGGTATGTTGCAAAAGAGTAACCCCATGAGCAGATTCTTGCTGCTAGCCACCTACAAAACCCAGCAAAGAAAGGAAGAGGACAATATCAATTGAAGATTCAGCAGGCTCTACTGCTATATTAGAATAACCTCTCTTCTCCAAACTCATAAAAATGCAATCAGATGAATGTGACTGTAGAGCCCTTTCTAGTCTTGTATCCTAGGCATCCTAAGTCATCTTTTTGTTCTGGGTACTGTCAAGAAGAATGCACTTTATAGCTACTGAACAATTTATTACGAGAGTAGATCTCATGCTAAATGTTTTTACCAAACACACACACAACAAGGCAACTTTGGGAGGTTGGACGGACATGTTTATTACTTTAATTGTCATTACAGTATCATGGATGTATGCATATCTCCAAACTCATCAAATTGTATATATGTATTAGATGTGCAGTTTTTTTTATATCAATTATACCTCAATAAAGCTGATT
This sequence comes from Pteropus vampyrus, assembly GCF_000151845.1. Lineage (NCBI taxonomy): Eukaryota > Metazoa > Chordata > Mammalia > Chiroptera > Pteropodidae > Pteropus > Pteropus vampyrus. The sequence goes on along the minus strand of NW_011889225.1, from coordinate 658,652 downwards.
TTCAAAAAATAAGAATGCACTCTAAACAAGATATCCTAACAGAAGCTACAGCAAAGCTCCTTCTTACTGAGAAAGTCTGTTAAATATATCAACAAACATTACCTTCTATAACCTTATTTTTGCTACCAAAATTATATGTGCCCCTCATATATATTTAATTTTCCTCAAACCTATTTTATCTTGATACTGATATTTCCTAAGAGAATTCTATAGTGAAAACTCACAGTGCTTATTAACTCTCAATAGAAAATTTTTGTAAGAATCAAGGCTTTGAAGGACAGCTATAAAAATCAGTGGTACTTAGCATTTCCACTGCATAGCTTCATCCAATAAATTTAATTTTTTGTCACATGAAAGTGCAAGACGCTGCCAATGTTTTGGGTTTGCACAGCTTTGAGAGAAGACTACAAGATATGAATAAAAAAAATCTTTTGAATCACTCTCCCTCCCCTAAGAAGAACCACTTGTTATTCAGTTTAACTTCCTATGTATGTGTCCCCAACCATATTGCTAATTAGTTTTATTTTTACCTTTATAAGAAATCCTACTACATATTTTATGACTCACTTTTTCTCAACATTAGGATTGTGAAGTTCATCCATTTTACTGTGGGTAGTTACAGTTCATTGCTGTAAAGCATTCCGTTAAGCGAACCTATCTCGATTTATTTATTCATTCTACCGCTGACACACAACTATTTTAGTTTTTAGCTACTATAAACAATTATACATTTCTCACTAATAATTACTGCTTTTTTTCTCTAGGGTATATTCCTAGGAATGAAACTATTGAAGCATGGAGTATGTGCATCCTAAACTCTACTAGATAATGTCAAACATATTCCAAAGTGGTTGTAACTATATTCACTCTAACTAGCATACATGACACTTTCTGTGGATCCACAGGTTCCTCAACAGTTGGAATAATTTCTGCCAGCCTGATGGATATGGAATGATATCTCATTAGGATTTGTATTTGCATTTTTCTGATTACTAATGAGGTAGAACATATATTCATTCATTTATTTGCTATTTGGATTTGTGCTTGAAAGTCTGGATTAACTATTTGACTTTTTTTCCTATTAGGTTTTCTGTTTTTCATATTAAATTAATTTCTTTATAAATTAAATATGAAAGAGTTATTCATATATTCTGGATACGGGTTCTTCGTTAGTTTTCTTCTACACTATGGCTGTACTTGCTCTAGTTTTATCATGTCTTTTTATGAATAAAAGTTACTAATTTTAATAAATCTAACTTATCAGTAGTTTCCCTTATAATTAGTGCTATTTATTTCAGAAATTACAAAGCTCATGTTGTTTTCTATAAGCTTTCTTGCTTCGCTTTTCAAAGTTAGGTCTTAACCATCTAGATATGGTGTTTGGTATAATGTATGAGGTAGCGGTATAATTTCATTTTTTCCCATATAGACACCTGTCTCAACATTGTTTTGAAAAGTTTGTCCTTTTCTCATTGATTTACACTATTACCTCTGTCATATATTAAGAGTCTATATGTATATGGATCTGATTGGGAGAAGGCTATTCTATTTAATCAGTTTTGTTTTTTTTATCCCTGCACCAATGGCACATTGTCTTAATTACAATAGCTACATAAGTCTTAATATCTGGTAGGGCACTCATCCAACCATTTTTCCTTCAAGAGCTTCTTTGATATTCTTGGCTCTTTGCCTTTCCACATAGTTTTTAAAATCAACTTGTCGAGTTATACACACATGTACACACATCACTATTGGGGTTTTTATTGGCATTTCAGTGAATCTATAGATCAATTTGGGTACAACTGATGCTTTACAATACCGAATCTTTTAGTCATGGTATATCAGTACATTTAGTCAAGTTGTCTGAAATGTCTCAATAAAATTCCATAATTTTTCTATAGAGGGCTTGCTTTTCTGTGTAGTTGTTAAGTATATCATATTATTTGATGCTATTGTCAATGGTATGTTTTTCCTTATTTCACGAAATGGAATGGCTATATGCATTTTGATTTTGTATCCAAAAACATTGCTACATTGAATACATTTTTAAGTGAAAAAACATTCACTCACTTTTCCAAAATAATATCACTTGTGAAAACTCAACTGTCTCCTTGTGCAATACATGGATCACCTGGAAAGATCAAGTGGTGTGATGGTCACTGATTAGGAGCATGGGCTTTGCATTGAGACATGTCTGGGTGAAATCCCAAAATGATGACTAGCAGGTGTGAGTATGA
>NW_011889225.1:652699-656365 GCF_000151845.1 Pteropus vampyrus | reverse complement strand
TGGAATAATTTCTGCCAGCCTGATGGATATGGAATGATATCTCATTAGGATTTGTATTTGCATTTTTCTGATTACTAATGAGGTAGAACATATATTCATTCATTTATTTGCTATTTGGATTTGTGCTTGAAAGTCTGGATTAACTATTTGACTTTTTTTCCTATTAGGTTTTCTGTTTTTCATATTAAATTAATTTCTTTATAAATTAAATATGAAAGAGTTATTCATATATTCTGGATACGGGTTCTTCGTTAGTTTTCTTCTACACTATGGCTGTACTTGCTCTAGTTTTATCATGTCTTTTTATGAATAAAAGTTACTAATTTTAATAAATCTAACTTATCAGTAGTTTCCCTTATAATTAGTGCTATTTATTTCAGAAATTACAAAGCTCATGTTGTTTTCTATAAGCTTTCTTGCTTCGCTTTTCAAAGTTAGGTCTTAACCATCTAGATATGGTGTTTGGTATAATGTATGAGGTAGCGGTATAATTTCATTTTTTCCCATATAGACACCTGTCTCAACATTGTTTTGAAAAGTTTGTCCTTTTCTCATTGATTTACACTATTACCTCTGTCATATATTAAGAGTCTATATGTATATGGATCTGATTGGGAGAAGGCTATTCTATTTAATCAGTTTTGTTTTTTTTATCCCTGCACCAATGGCACATTGTCTTAATTACAATAGCTACATAAGTCTTAATATCTGGTAGGGCACTCATCCAACCATTTTTCCTTCAAGAGCTTCTTTGATATTCTTGGCTCTTTGCCTTTCCACATAGTTTTTAAAATCAACTTGTCGAGTTATACACACATGTACACACATCACTATTGGGGTTTTTATTGGCATTTCAGTGAATCTATAGATCAATTTGGGTACAACTGATGCTTTACAATACCGAATCTTTTAGTCATGGTATATCAGTACATTTAGTCAAGTTGTCTGAAATGTCTCAATAAAATTCCATAATTTTTCTATAGAGGGCTTGCTTTTCTGTGTAGTTGTTAAGTATATCATATTATTTGATGCTATTGTCAATGGTATGTTTTTCCTTATTTCACGAAATGGAATGGCTATATGCATTTTGATTTTGTATCCAAAAACATTGCTACATTGAATACATTTTTAAGTGAAAAAACATTCACTCACTTTTCCAAAATAATATCACTTGTGAAAACTCAACTGTCTCCTTGTGCAATACATGGATCACCTGGAAAGATCAAGTGGTGTGATGGTCACTGATTAGGAGCATGGGCTTTGCATTGAGACATGTCTGGGTGAAATCCCAAAATGATGACTAGCAGGTGTGAGTATGAGCAGGTGACTAAACTAACCACATCACGTTTTCTTTTCCTATAAACACCCAAATTAAAAGACTTTCCACCTATTAGGATTGTTTTGAGGATTAAATGACGCAATGCATATAAAGAACACATAACCTGGCACGTAGAAATGTTGGCTAAATGTTGACCAATATTAATCATAATGATTTTTGCTTTCCTTGCATTTATTATTTATAATGAACTTAAGTCTTAACCAACATGATTATTTTTCCTCTTAAATATTTCATTTTTTTACCCTTTTTATCCTATAGTTTTTATAATTTTTCCTCAAAAACACAATCTCTATCTCTCGCTCTAAATTTTGCTCTATTCTTTTTTGCCTTCTTTTTAAAATCTTACCACCAAAAAAAAAATCTTACCACCAACTCTACATATTTAGGTAGGAAAACTGAATCCTTTGCCCTTGAGTGTAATATGCTGAATGTTTCATTTTCCCTCCACAAGAACACTTATTCATTCTTAAAAATTATTTTATTCTTAACTCAAAATAATAGTTAAAGAATTATATTATGGTTTGAAAGATGTTACCGTTGGGGGTAACTGAATGAAGAGTACATAAGACCTTCTCATACTTTTTCTACAACTTTTTGTGAATTTGCAATTATTTTAGAATGAATTTTTTGTAAAGAATTGAAGAAAAATATTTCTGTAAATTCTCTTGCCCCTTTGCTCATTCTCTTGAATTTGAGATAACTCCCCGCCCCCCGCCAATTTAAAAAATGCAGTCTTAGGATTCCCAGAACCTCAACCAATTAACTAAATTAAAGAGACATCATTATTATTGCTGATTTTCTGTAATCTTCCTGATAAGACCCCATAAAAAATTAATTAATTGATTTCCAGTCAAGATGGTAGAACAGGTAAATGCTATGCTCACCTCCTCCCCCAACCATATCAAAATTACAACTAAACTACAGAAAAACCATCATTGAGAACTACCTGAAGACCAGCTGAACACAAAGCTGATAACTAAGGATACACAGAAGCCAAGTAGAGACTGGCAGGAGGGGCAGAAACAGAATGGTGTGGGCCCACACTCAGGATGTGGCAGTTAAAAAATGGGAAGGATACTTCAGCTGCAGAGGTCCTCCCCTGACAGTTCCAGCCCCATACCCAGCTCCTCAGTCCAAGGCTTCAGTGCTGAGAAGAGAAGTCCCAATAACTTCTGGCTGTGAAAATCAGCGAGGATTTTGTCCAGGTGAAACAAAGAGCTGCTGGAGTCCCAGGCATTCCTCTTAAAAGGCCTGTGAATAGATCTACTCAAGGATGAACTCACTCACTCTGAGCTCCAGTGCTGGGGCAGCAGCTTGAAAAGAGCCAGGGAAATATGGGGAGGAAATGAATTATCTGGCTTCAGAGTGAGGGGGCTGGTGGGGCAGCTTTATCCCAGACAGAAATACTGGCAGAAGGTATTGTTTCTTTGCTGAGCCCTCCCCCCACCAAGCCTACAAGCATAGGTGGCACTAAGTCTGAGTCTCCATCAAACTGGTTAACACCATTTTCCCTGCTCCCTGAGACCCCACCCCACCCAGTGTGCAGGCCTACCAAAGCTGCTTCAAGTTGCTTTTCCATATAAATGGACTATCTCAATTCATGATAAGAACTTTTCTAAAATCTCTCAATGGTTCACAAACCCCAAACAAAGAGCATCTGGCCTCAGCATGCCCCATATCTCTAGTTAAGTGGCTCCAAGCCCAACACTAGTGGCGGCCAGCCTTGTGTCACAGCTTAGGCTCTCCCCAAGCACCTCCAAGCTCAGCACAAGTGTCATCCATCCGTAGATCACTCTGTAGGTTGTACCAGGTGGGTTCAGGCCAGGCACAGGCAGCAGCTGAATTTGGCCTGCAACAGAGCCCCCAAGAGGCTCCAGAACCAACACACCTGGTGGCTAGCTTTGGACCAGAGCACTACCCAACCACTTCCACAAACAACACATACAAAGGGCAGACTTGGCAGTCACCAGAGCCCCACTAAAGCAAATCCTGTTCCATGGGGTCAGCTCCTGCAGGACAGCTCCTCCACTGTAGTCATAGCCAGTCCTCATAGGCAGTCAGCCCGAGGGCCAATCTCACCCACTAATGTGCCAACAGCAACCAAAGATCAAGTACAACAGAAGAGCACAAACAACACATACAAGGGACACACCTGGAGCACCCAGCTTGGGTGATCAGAGAGATTGTGCCATTTGGACTCACAAGACACATACTACATGAGGCCACTCCACCAAGCCTGGGAGACACAGCAGCCCTACCTAATACATAGAAATAAACAGGAAGGCAGCCAAAATGAGGAGACAAAGAAACATGTCAAGACAAAGAAA
>NW_011889225.1:649621-651854 GCF_000151845.1 Pteropus vampyrus | reverse complement strand
GAGGAGGAGGGGAGGGGAGGAAGAAGAGGAGGGAGAAGAGGAGGGAAAAGAGGAAGAGAGAAAGAAGAAGAAAAGATCAAAAATATGAATAACAAAGCAATAACTATATACCGACTAATAATCATTTTAAATGTTAATGTATTAAATACTTCAATCAAAAGACAAGAGTGGTTGAATGGATAAGAAAATAAGACCCATACATATGCTGCCTATGAGAGAACCACTTCAGATAGAGAGATACACAGACTGAAAGGAAATGGATGGAAAAGATATTTCGTGAAAATAGACACACAAAAAAAAGCTGGAGTAGCAATACTTCCATCAGACAGAATAGACTTTAAAACAAGGGCCATAACAAGAGACAAAGAAGGACCCAGCTATTACACTTCTGGATATTTATGCAAAGAAAACCAAAACACTAATTTGAAAAGACATACGCATCCCTATGTTCATCTCAGCATAATCACAATAGCCAACATATGGAAGCAACCTATGTGTATTGATAGATGAATGGCCAAAGAAGAAGTGGTACATACAGACAATGGAATATTAGTCAGCCATAAAAATGAACAAAATCTTGTCATCTGCAACAACATGGATGGACCTAGAGGGTACTATGCTAAGTGAATCAAGTCAGACAGAGAAAGACAAATACCATATGAATTCACTTATATGTGGAATCTAAAAAACAAAATAAACAAGCAAACAAAACAAACAAACTCATAGAACAAATCGATGGTTAGCAGATGGGAGGGGTAGGTAGAGGGTGAAAAAGGGGAAGAGATTAAGATGTGAAAATTGCCAGGTATAAAAGCAGTCATGGAGATGTGAAATACAGCACAGAGAATTTAGTCAATAATATTACAATAACTATGTATATCAGACAGGTACTAGACTTATCAGGGGAATCACTTGGTAAGTTATATAAATGCCTAATCGTTTGTTGTACACCTGAAACTAATATATTGTATGTCAACTGTAATTAAAAAATAAAAATTGTTTTTAAAAAATAATTTAAAAAAATTTAAAAACAAGAATTGAGTGAGAGTCAATAACTAAACTATAGGAGATTGATGTTTTGTTTTCTCATTCTACGTTAGCTATATCAACTAACAAACCACACTGAAAACTGAGTATCAAGCAAATTTTTGGTCTTTTATTTACTGACTCACAAATTTGACTAGCATTCTTGGTTTCCAGTGACATTTTAAAAACTAATTGTTCAATATGAAAGTAATATACCTATATTCACTAACAACAAAATAGACATCATACAAAAATGAACAGAAAACTAAAATTCAAATTTTAGAGAAAGTCAAATCATCTATGCAGCATTAAATTCAAAACTAAAGGAAATAATCTGGAATACAGAAATAAACAAAAATACAGAACTTTTAGGTCCAATAACAGTTGTGATGAAATTTAAGAGGACATCACATTCCATTAAAAAGAATGTGCTGCTTTGAAAATAAAATAATAAGACATATAAAACAAAAGCATGATTTTAAAAAATGGAAGTGATAAGCTCCATAGCAGAACAGACATAACTAAAATATGATTTAGTGAGCTGAAAGGGATTATTCATGGGACACAATACATCAATATACACACATACGAGATTCTATTGTACAAGAAAAGAGTTAGAAGTCATGGGTAATAGATCTAGAAGTTCTAATATCCACTAAATAGGAGGATGAGAAAGAAAGAGCAAATACAATGAAGAAGAGAAAATGATCAGACACATAAGAGAGGGACTGTCTAATCTGTCCTACTTCAAGTACATCATGAGGAGATAGAATTCTTTGGAAAAGACAATAATGCTGGGAAAAGTAGAAAGCACCGGGAAAAAAGGAAGACCACGTGTGAAATGTATTGACTCCATAAAAGAAGACATAGGCATGAGTCTACAGTTTCTGAGCAGAGCTGTTGAGAACAGGACATTGTGGACATCGGTCATTATAAGGTCACCAGGAGTTTGAGCCAACTCAACGGCACACAACACACACATATATATATACGTATACATACATATGTCATACAATTCACTATAATAAATCTCTTATGTAAGTATTATTATCCCTGCTTTACATGTGAGAAAACTGAAGGAAAAAGTGTTAAGTAACTTAGCCAAGTTCACGTAGCTGGTAAAGGCGCAAACAGTGAATAAAACCAAAATCATCTTGCTTTAGAGTAGACTCTTAACCACTAAATCCTCAAGTCTTCCAACTAAAGA
>NW_011889225.1:640192-648666 GCF_000151845.1 Pteropus vampyrus | reverse complement strand
GAATTCTTTGGAAAAGACAATAATGCTGGGAAAAGTAGAAAGCACCGGGAAAAAAGGAAGACCACGTGTGAAATGTATTGACTCCATAAAAGAAGCCATAGGCATGAGTCTACAGTTTCTGAGCAGAGCTGTTGAGGACAGGACATTGTGGACATCGGTCATTATAAGGTCACCAGGAGTTTGAGCCAACTCAACGGCACACAACACACACATATATCTATACGTATACATACATATGTCATACAATTCACTATAATAAATCTATTATGTAAGTATTATTATCCCTGCTTTACATGTGAGAAAACTGAAGGAAAAAGTGTTAAGTAACTTAGCCAAGTTCACATAGCTGGTAAAGGCGCAAACAGTGAATAAAACCAAAATCATCTTGCTTTAGAGTAGACTCTTAACCACTAAATCCTCAAGTCTTCCAACTAAAGAACCTCTCATTAAGGTACTAAGCAACATTAATTTTAAAAGACCCACTCTAAGATATATGTTGGTAAACTGTCTTAATTAAATGATAAAAAGAAACTTTTAAAAGCTTTTAGTGGCAATAGGAAAGAAAGTTTTCCCTGAACATAAAATAGATCCCCATTAGCCTTCTAATTGACAACTGTGGGTGTAAGAAGATAACAAAACAATAGCTTCAAAGTTCAAAGTTCAAAGAAGAATACATGAAGCATCTGGAGAAAGTTTATCTATGTTAATTATGGTTATTTTCAAATAATTAGGTTTGCGTGATTTTTTTCCCTTCTTTGTTCTTTTTTGTTTTAAATTCTTACAGTGAGCATAAATTTTTGTTGAAAAACAATAAAATTGTTGTTATAAAAATAAATATATTTACATAGACTAAATTTCTTAAATATGAAAAATGAAACTATAAATGTACTAGAGAAATACAGTATAATGTTTTCTCTTTGGAGGGACTGTAGATAAAAAAGATCATCCAAAGAAAGATTGTTTTAAAAAAAAAAATTCCATAAAGGAAAAGACTAACAGATTTTGTTGTATAAAAATGTTAAATTCTGATAGAATAAAAGTTAAAATATATGTGACAGACTAAAAGGAAATATTTGTTACATATATAGCAAACAAAGACATAATATCTATAATATAAACAGTTACCATAAATCAACAGAAAAATATTTTTTAAAAAGAAAAAAATACAAAATGAACAAAAATACAAACAGGCAATTCACAGAAGAAATACTAATAGCCAATACTCATTCAGCCCTTCTTGTATTCAGAAAAAAAATACATTTTAAGTAAGTAAATAATGTACCATTTTTCAGTATACAAACTGACAAAAATTTTAAAGATTAATAGTACGTACTGTTTTCAGTATTAGAAAACAGGCAGTGTTATCTATTACTGAAGAGAAAGTAAATGGAACAGTTTGGAACTGTAATTTCACAATATGTCAAAATTTAAAATTGGTTGTGTTTCTAGACGTCTATGGGACTACTTATTTAGGAACCAAAACAAGTAATGCAGCTTTGTTTACAAAGTGACACACAAGTGCTATTCACTTGGATAAGACTTCTTTAGATGACAAATACCAGAGCCCTGAATGTCTAGATATTTCACTCTTAAATGCTAGCTACACGGGGGAGTCTAAAGGCAATGTTTGACTTGTCTTTTTACAGAGATTGAGTCATTCTCCACAATGAAAAGTCCTTGGAGAAAAGGCTGATAGTTTACTACTAATGGGCTTCATCAACTAGAGACTGCCCCAGAAGCTCCCACAACAGCTGCCAAGATTTCTGGAATCATACTAGAGAATTTTCTGTCTGCTTTCCCAAATATGATTGAATATAATGCAATTATAATTATCATATAATCATACACTCCTGTACATTCTGACAATATTGCTATTTTTATGCATGCATATGCAGTAGATTGGTCATTTCTTTTTTTTTTCTTAACAAAATTGATATTAATTCTGTTCACCAACAAATCAGAAAGTAGGAACTGAGTAAGCAGGATATTGTGTTGCTGCTTTGAGCAAAACAGTGGATCCTCATATTATTTCTACCATCTCCAAAGGCAAGAAATAGAATCCCAGAGGAATTCTATAGTGTTTGGATTCTCATAATTCCGCCTAATTTATTTATGATTCCCTTCTTCACCCTTCATGCCTGTGAAGATGATTTTCTTGGTTTCCCAAAATGAATTGCTCTCATTGCCTTTAAGATGCTAAATACTTCAAAAGCCTTCTTCCTTAGTTCCTCACCAACATAAGTCATAAATTCTTACCTTTGCCGAATTATGCTGGGGTTAGCTGTCACTAGATGACTTTTAGATCCAACATCTTTAGTGTATTCACTTGACAAGGGAGGAAGATTGCATCTAGAAAAATAACAAACATTTTAGAAAAATTTATCTACTTTAAAATCAAGTCAATTCTCATGACAAATAGGAGTTTTTAAGTCTAGCTCAATTTAAGAATAACTTTTATCGCTTTTCCCTTTTAATAAACATTAGATTACTATCAGCATCATCAAAACGCTGTCATAAAAACTAGTCTTGTTTTAGATGAAAAAATGTCAGCTAGAGGAGTAAATGATCTATGAAAGACACATAGCTAGAATGAATTTATTCTATTCAAAATATTTTTGAGGTGGTAGGACAGGGAGTATTAGACTTGAAATTAGAGCTCAGGAGGGTGTGGTACGCTAGAGGACACAAGACATTCAGTGTTCTTTGAATACTCATAAACTTCAAGAGACAGGGAGGAATTGTATTTGTGTTTTTCTTTTCCCAAATTCTAAATCATAATTGTACATTCAATGCAACTCTGCCACCTAAATTAATGCACGTCCCACTTTTGTGTGCATGACCAATGTATGGGTTGACTACTGGTGATGTCATATGGTATGGCCTGTAAAGAAACACAATGATTCTCCACCATCCTAGTTTAGCAAAGAGAAAGAATATAGGTGATATTTTCTTGGTGATAGAAATTGCTTTCTTTCTCTCCCTTCCTCTCTCTCTCTCGCTCTCTCGCCCTTTCTCGCCCTTTCTCGCCCTTTCTCGCTCTCTCTCGCTCTCCCCCCCGCCCACACACACACACCACCCCTGCCTTCGTTGCCTTCCTTGGCCACAATGTCTTATGAATGTTTACAATGGAAAAAAGGCAACTGAAAATCCTAATCCTATGGCTTTCTGCCAGTGGGACATTAGACAAGTTAATTCATCTGCCTGGCCTCAGTTTCCTCATTACACAAAACAAAGACTTTTTCTCTCTTAATAAGCTTGTTGTAAATATTAAAAGAAGAAATGTATAAACAGTCCCTACCTCAATGTCTCACACATAGTAAAAGCTCAAAAATATCACATACCAGAAATAGCATATAAATATAATTAAATATGCATGCATTATTTATGACATCCCCAAATGAGTCTATAGTTTCCATTAGGTTTACTTTTACTACTGTGTTCTCATTTCTCCTTTCCACCCATAAATCTAACTTGACTCCTACCACATCAGGGCATTTCTAACTTTTTATTACTTCAACAAACTAAATTATTGTTTATCTGTAGGTAAAGAGATCCTATGAATCTTAATGTCTCTGCCAGTTCCCCAACTAATAAATTTTCCATATAAATTTTCCCCAGGACATGGAATTGTCTGGGCACCCACTCAGCCTACCATCTCTAGTTCCCTAATGTCTTACATATACCCTGTGACTCCTACCACATAGGGGTGTCCTGGGTGGAAACCTGTCGCAGTCAATTTGGAATTTTCCCTTCATCTGTTCTTTGGTAATGAGGAGCTGGTTCTTTTGGCAGCTACCCACAGATTAATTAGTCAGCTAGTCAGTGACTTTTGCTGAGTGTCCCCTGAGAACAAACATAGTGAGCATTGTGGAAAGCCCAGGTGAAGCCAAGTTGCAAAGCCTGATCTTGAGGTGTCTCCCGTCTAGCGGTTGCACCACATCTCATGTGGTTTCTGAGGACCCTTGTGAGGGAGTAAGCTTATGAATTAACAACCAGGCTCATCTGGCACTGGTGCTGGATGTGGTCTTGAGATTTAACTGATCTTTGCAAAGAGAAAAATGATTTCTGGGATAAAACACAGGGTAAAATTTGGACAGTTGTCTCTTGAAAAAGCCTTGATCTTGATGGTCCTTGTAACATCTGAGAACTAACCACTTTATATTAAAACTGTGGACTCTAAATATTGCCAGGGAGTGCTATCAACCTACTTTTCCATTATTAAATGAAAGGAGCTGGTTCTCATGAGTAAATACTTTGCTTTTCTATGTGTTCCTTGCAAGTAGAACCAAAGTTCATATGTCTGGGTTCTTTCATACCTCCTACCACAGAGTAAAAGCTCAAGAAAAACTTGTGGATATTGTCAAATTCTACAGCAGAGGGAAATGCTTAAAACAATAAAGATACTATTTTATAAATGCATTCCTAGAAAATAATAAAGTTCATTTTGGTATGAATATCTGTTTTAAGTTCTTCTGTATAAACTTTCTCTTCAAGTGCAAATGTCTGTGACACTTCCCTGTAGCTCCTTTCTTAGAAAAGGCACACTATAATCTAGCTCCTCAGCTCCTAAATTGATAATTACATAAATTTACATAAAATGCACATTTAATACAGTCAAATTGTTTTTTAATAAGGCATAATTGTGTAGAAGTGTTTCAAACTTGCATTATCACTTATTGACACAATTAGCAGAGATTGATGGCTGAAGTATCTTAGTAACTGTGCTCATGATCCTAAAAGATATGATCACAGAACTGATGAAGAATTAAATATTCTTTGAATTGGAGGAGGGGGGATGGAGGTAAGTAGGCAATAGGCTTGATAGAGAGGAATCTTTAAATAGAAAAAAATCATAAAATTACTTTTTAAATTTTACATATACTTAAGTATGCAAAACATGATATGAGCATAATTCGAGGCACCAAAATTATGTTGCCCTCACTTGTGTCCCTGATCCACCCATGTCCTCTCCAAGATGCATGCATTCATTTCTCTTATAGACCTTCAGATACGTTTTATTCAACTATGTTATTTTAAAGTTTTTGGTTATAAAACAGATGTTTACTTTGAAAACTGGGAAATCGACTTTTAGCATTGAAAGATGTATTTGAAAACGTATAAGCAAAGAAAATTATGGAAGTGTTCTACCCTAGTCCTAGAAGACATTTTGAACTATAATCTGGTATATACCTGAGTACAGGTAAAGCTATTTTGGGATATCCTCTTTTGCTGTAACTGTCCATGCACCCTATAATCTAGAACCAGGCATATTATGTAATTTCTAATCGTATTTACTCACTAAATGTTTAATGCTGAAAATAAGCTACTATCTCAATTTTGTAAGGGTGCCCAAAAAATTGTGTATTAAGCAGCCATTTATAAGTAGATCCATAAATGGGCAAATAAAAATAATTTTAAAATAATTTACCACTGTAAACCATAAACAAAGCTTTTTAAAATTTTAAATGTGTTATGAAATAGCACTATTCTTGAAATTAAATTAAAGGCACATGCACACATAGGTCTAGTAATGATGCTATCTTCTTCGAATTCTTTTCAATCCTCACAGTATTGTGTGAATACTGTGCTGGGCACTCTCATCACAGGAACTCATTAATTCTGAACTTGAATATATCAACACCAAATTATGTGTAATGCAAACTTAGTCTTATATATTTATGATAAACATGGCCCGACTAGATAACCCCCTAAGATACTTAGAACTAGTCTTCCACATGTTACATTTAAAATATTCATCTTCCTAAATGGCAGTGGCACATCCATATATGTACTCGGGAATAATATAAAAACACATTTATCATGCTGCCTCCTTCTACATTGCATTGAGACTTCCTGAAGTCACTTAACTTCCCTGAATCTGTGAGTATATTATTATCCATTCCTTCTTCCTTACATAGTTTTTGAAAGACCAAATAAATGTATAATCGAGAGTAATTTGGAAATTTACTCTAAACCACATGAACTGTGTTACATTTATACAGTATTCATACAATCACAGATAGAATCAGTATTTCTACAGCGGAAAGGCTTAGGAGTTGTCCGCTCCCACTTCCTCACATAGCTTGGAAAGCTGAGCACCAGCAAAGATAAAATGACTCGCTGTACATCACAGAACTAATTTGTGGGAAGGGCCTGCCCTCCTACCCCTATTTTCTTTGCTGGCTTCTCAGCCTCTCCTTAATGCCAACGTAATGAGATGAATACCTGAATTTGGCCCAGGGTCTTCTCTCTTCTCTTCTATCTATGCTCTCTAGATGATTGTATCCACTCCTACAGCCTTAATACGTCTCCAGCCCCACCTCAAGCCATTCTCATGGGTCATGACACTGGCAGTATTTGGTGTCCTTCCTACATTAAAGTCTTCTAACAGGCTGTTTCTGCACTGGGAGTGGAATGACTCAGCCCAGACACCACTTCTCCTCAGAAAGTCCCAGCTCCCCTCTCTCTCTGTCTCTCAGTTGCCCCCATCATAGCACTAGCACATCTCCAGGTTCTAAGGCCATGACAGGATTGTTCAACATACCATTTACAGAAGCAGCTAATACAGTGTAGATGCTCAATAAACAGAAGTTACATTGACTTGAATAAAGAGAACTCTTTTTATCTTCTCCATTTTCCTGTGGTTCAAATGTATTCCCAAAAACATAACAGTATTTGCAATGGAGAGAAATTGCAGTCCTATGCTGGAAAAACTATGGCAGGGCATCTCCCTGCAGGAAAGATGAATGTAGAAAGATCTCCCCACTCTGCTGCAGGCTTCGCCAATGAGATGACAAGTCTTTCAAGAAGCCCATCTCCTGTTCTCTAAGAGGGTACTGGGCCCTCCCTCACGTACATGGCTTCCCTTGAAACACTCTCAAATAGAGTCTAGACTCTCCCCTACTCCATTTAGCTCAGAGCTCAGAGGTGATTTAGTGTTCTCTTGGCTACCTTTTGCCATTTAGACCATTACCTATTATCCTTAAAAATGAACACAAAATACAAATACCCCTCCCTCTTTTGCTCAGCTTTCCATCCTCTGTGTTGCTTGGGCCTCAGCCTTCCTGGCCCTGGAGCCTGTAGGCACCTGGTTCATAGCCATTCCCTCCTGGGGGAGGCTTTAGAGCTCAGCCGAAAGACCCTCCACAGTCTAGCCTCGACATCCCTTCACTTCTTCAGTAACAAATGTCCTCTTTTTCTACAACAGTCTGAGCATCCCTAGAGAAGCTAAGCTCGAAAATCATATACTCCAGTGGGCCATTCTTTGACTTTAGTTCTTATCATTCCACTTTTCTCTCATTCTTCCCACCTGTCCCCTCCAGGCTCTGACCCTATCACTTGGCCCCATGTGGCTCCCTTCCTTTCTCCTTCACACTTCTCAGGGCCCACTTCCTATCCAGCCCAGACACCAAATGTGTCACTTCACATACTCTTTAGCTAGAACCTTCCACATTTTGTCACCCCCCATCCTTCTTACTTTTCATCCAGACAACTCCAACTTTGTGTCAATCCAATCACTTGCTGTCCTCACTTCTGGCCAAAATCACTCAACGGTACAGGTTGGTGCCACGACAGTGTGATGTTCTCTACCCTTGGCTGGATGTGTGTCTCAGCAATTCCTTTACATGTCATGGCAGAAGCTTCATGTTTTCCACCAGAAGTGATGTGCACATCATCACTCTACTCAGTCCTTTTTCCAAGCTTCTTCCTTGCTTGGAATTTATTCCCCTTCTTTCCTTCAGTTTTCTTAGTCAAGCACAGATCAAATCCCTCTTCAAATCCCACCCACTACTTGAGAACGCTTTTGTGAAAAATGAAGAATGGGCATAGAATGAAATGAATAGATTAATATGCTTATGCATAGAGAGTTAGTCTTTGGAACAATTTTCAAAGTTTTAATCACTCGAATGTGTAATCTAAAATAAAATCTGCATGTTTCCACTTCTGAGATCTGCCCACAACCTCTGAGTCTTTCTTGGCTTTGTACTTTCTTGAGGCACGTTCCCTTGCTCCCCTGTCCCTCTCCTGAACTTACTTGTATGTGAACTTGAAGGGAAGCTAAAGAGCAGCTACAACTGATTAATCACAAGTGACTAGTTTCAAAAGGCCCTGGGGCTGTTGGAGGGGTGGGGAAAAGGAGAAAAAGCAGAGGCCGAGCTGTGGGTGCTCTTACCGCATGACAAAATTTGCTTCATCTATTTGACGGCCACAGCCACTCTTCTTCAGAATCCCACCATTTCCCACCACCGCACATTTCTTCAAGGGCAGCTGGAATGGGGTTGCCTAGCAACAGAAAACAAGGCGGGTTTTCACTGCAGAGAATGCACAACTGCTCACGAAACCATTGTTTACAGCAGACCCTTTGGAGGAATTTGACTGAAGACTGGGCTGAGTGAAGACAGTATGTAGAAAGAAAGATGCAAGAAGTTTGTAAGGAAAAAACTAGCCTGTTCTTTTGAAATTAAAAAAAAAAA
>NW_011889225.1:630936-640142 GCF_000151845.1 Pteropus vampyrus | reverse complement strand
TCCCAAAAACATAACAGTATTTGCAATGGAGAGAAATTGCAGTCCTATGCTGGAAAAACTATGGCAGGGCATCTCCCTGCAGGAAAGATGAATGTAGAAAGATCTCCCCACTCTGCTGCAGGCTTCGCCAATGAGATGACAAGTCTTTCAAGAAGCCCATCTCCTGTTCTCTAAGAGGGTACTGGGCCCTCCCTCACGTACATGGCTTCCCTTGAAACACTCTCAAATAGAGTCTAGACTCTCCCCTACTCCATTTAGCTCAGAGCTCAGAGGTGATTTAGTGTTCTCTTGGCTACCTTTTGCCATTTAGACCATTACCTATTATCCTTAAAAATGAACACAAAATACAAATACCCCTCCCTCTTTTGCTCAGCTTTCCATCCTCTGTGTTGCTTGGGCCTCAGCCTTCCTGGCCCTGGAGCCTGTAGGCACCTGGTTCATAGCCATTCCCTCCTGGGGGAGGCTTTAGAGCTCAGCCGAAAGACCCTCCACAGTCTAGCCTCGACATCCCTTCACTTCTTCAGTAACAAATGTCCTCTTTTTCTACAACAGTCTGAGCATCCCTAGAGAAGCTAAGCTCGAAAATCATATACTCCAGTGGGCCATTCTTTGACTTTAGTTCTTATCATTCCACTTTTCTCTCATTCTTCCCACCTGTCCCCTCCAGGCTCTGACCCTATCACTTGGCCCCATGTGGCTCCCTTCCTTTCTCCTTCACACTTCTCAGGGCCCACTTCCTATCCAGCCCAGACACCAAATGTGTCACTTCACATACTCTTTAGCTAGAACCTTCCACATTTTGTCACCCCCCATCCTTCTTACTTTTCATCCAGACAACTCCAACTTTGTGTCAATCCAATCACTTGCTGTCCTCACTTCTGGCCAAAATCACTCAACGGTACAGGTTGGTGCCACGACAGTGTGATGTTCTCTACCCTTGGCTGGATGTGTGTCTCAGCAATTCCTTTACATGTCATGGCAGAAGCTTCATGTTTTCCACCAGAAGTGATGTGCACATCATCACTCTACTCAGTCCTTTTTCCAAGCTTCTTCCTTGCTTGGAATTTATTCCCCTTCTTTCCTTCAGTTTTCTTAGTCAAGCACAGATCAAATCCCTCTTCAAATCCCACCCACTACTTGAGAACGCTTTTGTGAAAAATGAAGAATGGGCATAGAATGAAATGAATAGATTAATATGCTTATGCATAGAGAGTTAGTCTTTGGAACAATTTTCAAAGTTTTAATCACTCGAATGTGTAATCTAAAATAAAATCTGCATGTTTCCACTTCTGAGATCTGCCCACAACCTCTGAGTCTTTCTTGGCTTTGTACTTTCTTGAGGCACGTTCCCTTGCTCCCCTGTCCCTCTCCTGAACTTACTTGTATGTGAACTTGAAGGGAAGCTAAAGAGCAGCTACAACTGATTAATCACAAGTGACTAGTTTCAAAAGGCCCTGGGGCTGTTGGAGGGGTGGGGAAAAGGAGAAAAAGCAGAGGCCGAGCTGTGGGTGCTCTTACCGCATGACAAAATTTGCTTCATCTATTTGACGGCCACAGCCACTCTTCTTCAGAATCCCACCATTTCCCACCACCGCACATTTCTTCAAGGGCAGCTGGAATGGGGTTGCCTAGCAACAGAAAACAAGGCGGGTTTTCACTGCAGAGAATGCACAACTGCTCACGAAACCATTGTTTACAGCAGACCCTTTGGAGGAATTTGACTGAAGACTGGGCTGAGTGAAGACAGTATGTAGAAAGAAAGATGCAAGAAGTTTGTAAGGAAAAAACTAGCCTGTTCTTTTGAAATTAAAAAAAAAAAATTAACACCCTGAAGTATATATAAATATAACTTTTTTTTTTTCATTATCAAATTGGCCATACATTTAGTACAGGATGTCTGCTTGGGAAAGTAGAAAAATCCAAGCTACATATAGGATTATTTTTAAAGCATTAAGCTGAGAACAAACTCAGATAAATCCTATTCCCCTAGTTGAATGCAATTTCATTCATTCATACAACCAGCCATTCACTCAGCAAATGCTGCTGAGTGTTTTCTACACTAACTCTTGAGGATAGATACAAGGATACAGAAGTCACAGGCCTCAGGATTCACAGTTTGGGACATGAGGAGAGTACGAACATATATACTTATGTAACAGACCCTAATATAATGCTGAAATTACTGTAGAACAGGTATGTTCCAAATGCTGTGGAGAATCCTATAGAAGAGCAAGAAGGTATTTCTGCCAAGCTGACTCAAGGCAAGCTTTCTCACTCAAGATAAATCTTAAACGATGAGCAGGATTCTGCCAGGCAGAGAAAGCAGTATAAATAAAGGCATGAAAGTATGCTGAGAGCAAATGCTGTGTTTATGAGCAACTAAGAATTCTGGGTGGGTCTGTCTAGAAGTTAGGAGGCACTGAGGGGCAAGTGACTTGTGCTGAACCAGACAGCATGTGACTTTCTTTCTGCAAACATTGAGCTGGACTGCAAAGAAAATGTTCACTGTACCTGAGTGTTCCCTGAAGTGCTATTTATAGTCCAGGGAATATCAAAACCCAGCAATAGCCCCTGAAAGTAAAATGCGTCATTCAGCCTCTTTTAGCTGGATCAGCAAGAACCACCAGGTACAGAATTTCCTGCTTGCTGAAACAATGCATAATGGTTGGAGTTCTTTGGGAGAGAACCTTACTATATATAACTGGTACATAAGATAACTATACTGGTATTAAGTAGGCCATCCCAGATGAATCTGAAGTAAATAATATGGATTATACCAAAAGAATAAATGGAATAAATACATAAACGTATATTATAAAGGTCTTACATAGGCATAAAACAATTAAACCAGAAAAAAAAAATACAGGAATCTTCGTGGTCATTAGTAACTAAGGTAGGCACTTTATGCAGCAAAAGAAGAGAATTTTACTTCCGTGATTTCTGATGTGTAAAAGGAACAACTAAAGCTATGAAAACATAATTGACAAAGACACAGTACTTAAAGTGTAAAGTCTAAGCATTTGCCAACAGAGAGTTGAGAATTCTCTGCATGGCCACCACAGAGACCGGTCCACTCAACTCCAGAGCAGGACACACAGAGGGCAGAGGCCAGCACTCTAACACATCCAGGATGATTCAGGATGATATGTGGCATTTTTCTCAGTCACTCTAGAAAGGAGGGTTTGAAATCGACACTGGAGACACATTAGTTAGATCTATAATTTATTAGATATAGATTTAACTGTTGGTGCTCATTTATTGCACATGTATTTATTAAGTGCTTACTATATTCCAAGCATTCCCACAGAGCTTACATTATAGTGGGGAAATGGAAGATAAATAAGAATAAATAATTAAAATGAACAGTAAGTCAGGTGGTGATATGGGCTATAGAAAGAAAAAAAAACATTGGCATTAAAAGATCAGGAAATACTTTTGAAGGGAAACTGCAATTTAAGTAGGGTGGTCAGGGAAGAACTCAAAGGAGACATGTAAGTAAATTCCTAAAGGAGATGAGGTAGTGAGACATACAGATATCAGTGGAAACCACTGATGCAGACCTTGGGGAGGAAACATTCCTGGGGTTTGAAGAAAGAGCAAAGAGAACATTGTGTCTGGCAATGAGTAAGCAAGGGAGAGAGAAGTAGGAGGGCAGAACAGAGAAATAACTGTTGGGGAGGTTGAGGAAAAAATTCTATAGAGCCTTGTAGGGCATGGAAAAGACTATGAGTTTTATTCTAAGATGGGAAACAAGTCAATGAATGGTGAGTAAAGGAGTGGCAATATGCCATATTTTGGAACAATCACTCTATTGCTGTGTAAATAGGCTGTAAGATGTCATGGGCGGAAAGAAACAGACTGGTTAGGAGTTTCCTGTAACACAAAGTAGAGATTTTGGTGGTTTGGACTTCGGTGACAGCAGTGAGGGTGGTCAGAAGCAAGCAGATTTGCTGATGCAGTGGAAATAGGGTAAGAGAAAACGAGAGAAATCAAGAATCATGCCAAGGCTTTTGGCTTGAATAACTTTAAAAGATGGACCTGCCATTTTAGTGGGATATGGAAGAACTACAAGAGGAGCAGATTTGAGCGGAATAATTTGGAGCTCAATTTTAAATATGTTAAGTGTGAGATGCCTATTAGACATTTAAGTGACAATGTCAGGTAGGCAACTGTACGTATGAGAATATAGTTTGGAAAATGATCTTTCCTGGAGATAGAAAATTGGGAGTGATCAGCATATATACAGTAGGTATTTAAAGTTAGGAGACTAAATGGTGTGAAATGAATGTAGACAGAAAAGAGAAGAGGTCTAAGACTCGAATCCTGAGGCGCTCCTCGGGAGACTGAGGAGAAATCAGTAAAGGAAGTTAAAGGAGAGTGGCCAGTGAAATGGGAGATAAAAACGGCAAAGTGTGGTGTCCTGGAAGCCACAAGTGAACAAACATATCTCAAGAAGGAAGGAAAATATTACATCAAATGCTTGATAGATTAAGAAAGAAAACAGCTGAAAATTGCCACTGGATCTAGCAACACTGAGGTCGCTGGTCACCTTAACAAGGACAGATTTAATTCAGTAGTGAAGACAGAAGACTGGTCTGATTCAGTGACTTATACTGTATATTTGCATATCTGTTTGAATATATTGTGGTTTATTTGAAAAGTGTGGGTTGATTCAACCTCAACTAAAATTTAGTTTGCTTTGTAAAAGCCAGTTTAAACGCCCCTCGTTGTTATTAGAGAGATTCTTGAACCAGATTGACTGGTGAAAATCTGGGTCCCAAACAAGCAGATCTGGGGAGTGGTAGCAGCAGCAGCAGCATAAAGCTGGGTACAAACACTGCCTCCTAACTTTCAGGTTGTGGGATAATGGGGTTTGGGGAGTAGGTTGTCAGGTCCCTCAGCATTCCACTTCTTGTCTCTAAAATTGCATGAGATTTCATAAGGTTGTATGAGGAGATGTGTGTAAGACATCTTGCCAAACCACCAGCTTCCTTCCCCTTTCATCCCCTTCTTCCTTCCAACAAAGTTTACTGACATGTTCAAGCCACAAAATACCTAGATGCCATGGGTTTCGGGGAAAATGGTACAATAGTAATTTATCTAACTCTATCTTACTAATTAGAATAATTTTATTAGCAGAACATTTAACTATTATATCCACATACTATTAAAAAGTTTTTAAAGCCCTCCAACAAAAGTCAATGAGAGGGAAAAAAACCATTTCTAACTTTTTTGTAATACTTGTTTGCTACTTGGTAATACTTGTTTGCTACTTCTTCATTTGGTCTACTGCTAGCCCTCACACAAGCAATTTCATTTTAATAAATATTTCTTGAGTGCCTGAGTGTACTCTTCTGGGCACTGTAATACATCGATGAACAATAAGACCTCACTAAAGCTTTACAGAGAGGAAAATTTTAATTGAGAAAACATTGTGGAATTTTTTTAACTAATTGAGATAACATCATTATTCTATTTTAGAATACATCTCAACTTGGCAATGGTCAATGCTTACCAGAATAATGAATGAACAAGATGTTCTCTTTTTTGGGTATATTACATGCATAGAAAGAACTTTTGGTCATCCACTTTAGCATGAATATTATAATTTTGTCAAGGATTATTTTTATTAAGGCACTGCATCCCTTCTTTTCAAACGTATCTTCATTCATCCATGCAAAAAAAATCTATTGGATCTGAGACTATAATACAGTACAACACTTCCCCTGCTAACCTTAAAAAATACTACACTAAACGAAAGGATGAATTATGCAGATTGACTAACAACAAGCTCAAAATATTGCTCGACCACAAGTTAATTTTGTGGATCTCTGTCCAAATGTTTTCACTATCACTGTGCCCATCTGCTAATGGCCATCTTCTTAATTATCATATTATACTAACCATCTAGATTCATATTCTGGTTTGCCAGGTCCCTCAAAATCTCAGTGCTTCATTGGAAGTCAGGCATGGTAATAACTCTCCCATCCATCTCCCAGTGTGATTATAAGAATTAAATAAGGTGAGGTGTTGAACATCATGAGGTATCTCTAAAGTCCTATATCAACATATGATATTAGTACATTATTATACACTAAAAAATTAAATTCTATAAGGAAAAATTATTATTATATTGCTAGACCACTGTGTCATTTATCTTTGTGTGAGATACTTTTAATTTCAAAGAGTTATACAGAGTTTTAAAAAATATTTTTTATCATTGGCCTTTGAGGGTATATCTACCACTTCTATCAGTTAATGAGTTTTTAATTGTTCATTTTTATATGAATCATTACAGGTATCATATCTTTTGCTTAACACATTACATCCAAACAAAGCACAGATGAGATGATCAACAATTTGCTTAATAAGTTAATTATTTAATCAGCAGATTTATGTTGAGCATCTAATCTATTTTCAATACCTCATGTAAAGTGGTATTTCCTTACTGTCATAATGAATGTGTAATTTAATTTCTAAACTTAAAGAACAAACATAAGCCTAACCATTATCTAAAATATGAGCCTATTAATAAAGCCATATGAGGCTATTAATAAAGCCATTCAGAACCTTGCTTCTCATATACCCCTTATCCTTAATCATCATCCACTGCCTACGTTGCCCATGCCTCTCCTTAAATAGTCCAGATGTCTAACTTCTTTTTTTATTCAATAGCTATTTGTTGAGCACCTATTATAGACCAGAAGTTGTGATGGATGCCAAGAATGCGTTGATGAACAAAACAGACATGTACCCCACTTGTGGCGCTCACGTTCTAACAGGAAAAACAGAATTTAACAAATATGATAGAGCAGAGTACTTTAGGATTAGGGAGTATCTGTCTGAGGAAGTGCCACTGAGATCAAACATTTTTAGGTATAAGAAAAGTAGTTGAGATTTTTAGTCTATTAGGTAATCTTAGGAAGTTTAGAAAAAAAGACAAAAATTAGGGTCTTAGATGTTTTATGGCATAAATGAGGGTAAAAAGACTTGTTACAGACTAGAAGACTTTTTAGGAAACGAACTACACATGCCAACTGTGAAAATATTCCTGGTTGACAATATGACTTCTGAACAAATATTACTAGAATCTGAAGAATTAAAACTTTTTGCGTGTGTGTACGTTATGTAAATAGCTCTTCAGCATCACAGAATGGTTTTTATAATTAAGTGAATAAAGCATTATTTACCAGAGTCATTTCCAAAGCCAGATACCTCACTTCTTCCTCCTCTTCACATGCAATTCACACATGACAAAGCACTGAGTCAGTAACTTCAACCACCAACACAATCATGCCTACTTGTCTTCCACTCCATAGACATAACTAGATGTTCTGAATGAAAATTACACTGTCTCCATAAACAACTGAGTTCACCATCGATCACTAACTGTGTTAGAGTTTGAGTTTGCTTTGGGAGAAGGGGAGGAGGTAGGAGGTGCATGGAAAAAAAGAAACATGTAAACCATTTAATAGAGAACTGGATTAAACAATGCTGTGATAATTATTTTCACAGAAATACACTACATTTTAGTAAAAGCACCTCTGAATACTACAATAGTCTTTGAAAAAGGCTACCTTTGAGGCATGTGTACAATGTAAAAAATTAGCATCATGCACTGACATAAAATCAGAATTGAAGAAGAAAAAAACGTTCTATAGAACCATTATAGAGCAAGAGCAGAAATCAGGGAGCAGGCTTTAATGTCCCTATATCCAGGTTACAAGAAATATCTAACCTTAAATCTAGGCTTCTTGGGTGTCCAAGGAAGCCAAAAAGTTTATAATCCCAGAAGCAGCCCGCTAGAATTCTATCTATAGTGCACCTCTAAATCCTGGACAGATGGAAGGAGGTTCTTAGGCACACGGCTTTATGAAAATCGAATAATAGACTGTCAGATCAAGCAAAGTAGTGGCCAATAAAACATCTTTAATTTCAAGAATTTAAGCAACAGACTTGTATATTTAAATGCTCTCTTACTTTTGAAGATGACAACAAAAGACTCCAGGTTTTAAATTTAATACAGTATATATCAATTATTATAACTCTCACCATACTTCACTACTTCAATATAAATTTCTCAGATGCATTGAATACCTTTTGCATCTACCTTGCTCTAGATTCTTCTTCCTCTAGTTTCCCTCCACCACTCCCTGCTCCTATTTGACCTGTAACCTACATTTCCTGCCTTGGTGCTTTTATACTTAGGTGGGGGTAGGGGAGGGTGGGGAGAGCAATGCCATATATATTTCTGAATAAACTTTATCTCATAGTTAAACAAAAAAAAAGGTGAGGCTTTCAAGCTAAATCTTGCTGACTTTGTTACACATGCAACTTTATGCTGATATTCTTAACTAGAATTAGCACTTTTATTTTCACACTTCACAATTCAAAGGAAAAATCTTTGTTTTTTGTTTGTTTGTTTGTTTTGCTCTACTGCTACCTCTAAACTCCTCTCTTTGATAGGAAGGGGAAGCTAGTCTTCCCTGTCACGCAGTTGTGTTTCAAAGCTAGCAAAATTAATTACCAAGCTATTCAGTATTGAGAACACCATCGAATTCCATTATTAAGAAGAGGAATCAATGTCAATGTCTTAATAGAAAAGCAGTCTTAATAGAAAAGCAGAGATTTTGATTTGCAACTCTTCAGAGTGGTCTGAAAAGCTGTCACTATATGCCAACTGCTATTAGTCACGATGTCAAAATATATGCTTGCTCTTACTGATGAAAATCAAGTTTTTGTCCATAAGCATATTAACTCATATATCTTATTGCAGTTTGACCCATTCGTTTCTATGTACTCTCACCCACGTATCCACAGGGACTCCTACACATAATTATGCTCCACCCACACACATAATTTAATTTCTCACCCATATGTTAATTATATCCTCAACCTAAGCATCCAAATACACCCCCTGCCTCAGATCTAATTACAGCCCCTCTCTTATGAATGTAATTACACCATTCAGCCACCCATCTAATTATGCCCTCCTTGACATATTTAATTGTACTGCCCTGCTCAAGAACCTACTTACATTCTAACCAGTGCATCAATTAAGCCCCCAACCCTTTAACAATATTCTTCAGATGTACATCTCTTTAACTCTGTACCCCGCTTTATTATTTCAGCTAAGGACTGGCAACTTCCCACAGGCAAATTCCTAATAAGCCTAGTGCCCAGCTAAACAGGCAAAATAATGACAA
>NW_011889225.1:608134-630886 GCF_000151845.1 Pteropus vampyrus | reverse complement strand
TTTGTTTGTTTGTTTTGCTCTACTGCTACCTCTAAACTCCTCTCTTTGATAGGAAGGGGAAGCTAGTCTTCCCTGTCACGCAGTTGTGTTTCAAAGCTAGCAAAATTAATTACCAAGCTATTCAGTATTGAGAACACCATCGAATTCCATTATTAAGAAGAGGAATCAATGTCAATGTCTTAATAGAAAAGCAGTCTTAATAGAAAAGCAGAGATTTTGATTTGCAACTCTTCAGAGTGGTCTGAAAAGCTGTCACTATATGCCAACTGCTATTAGTCACGATGTCAAAATATATGCTTGCTCTTACTGATGAAAATCAAGTTTTTGTCCATAAGCATATTAACTCATATATCTTATTGCAGTTTGACCCATTCGTTTCTATGTACTCTCACCCACGTATCCACAGGGACTCCTACACATAATTATGCTCCACCCACACACATAATTTAATTTCTCACCCATATGTTAATTATATCCTCAACCTAAGCATCCAAATACACCCCCTGCCTCAGATCTAATTACAGCCCCTCTCTTATGAATGTAATTACACCATTCAGCCACCCATCTAATTATGCCCTCCTTGACATATTTAATTGTACTGCCCTGCTCAAGAACCTACTTACATTCTAACCAGTGCATCAATTAAGCCCCCAACCCTTTAACAATATTCTTCAGATGTACATCTCTTTAACTCTGTACCCCGCTTTATTATTTCAGCTAAGGACTGGCAACTTCCCACAGGCAAATTCCTAATAAGCCTAGTGCCCAGCTAAACAGGCAAAATAATGACAATATGCAGCTGAATTGAAAGCAGCTTTGGTTCTTTCTAGTAAATAAGTGAATATGTATTTGCTTTTTCAGTCATTTAACTAACCTCTTGGAAGTCCAAATTAAAATTTCAGCTGTTTTCTTACTTTGCATGTGTAAGTATTCTTATGATGAAAATATCTAGTCATTTATATCAGAGACAAATGTTTCTCATTATAGATATTTAATTATTGAACCCTTAAAAAAACATTACCCAAAACTTTGCCTGGGGATATGTATTTATAAGTACTAATTATAGAATATTTGAACATCATTATTATTCAAGGAAGTTTGACTATTCTTCAAATACATGAAAACGAATTTCCAGAAAGCTGCTCCTCAGAGTTGTATTCCCCATTCCACTAATGAAAGTGGGATTTTACAAAGTGCAGTATTAATATCCTTTGTGCACAGGATGCATCTTTGGAAATTGAATGATGCGACTATTTATATATGGATACTATTTCCCTATTAAAAATTTTACATAATCTATTATTTAAAAAAAAAAACACTTAAGTATTCTAAAGAGTATTATGTATTTTTTACAAATAATCTGTTTTTCTGTATATAACCTCTGGAAGCCAAATATAACATCAATTCATGTGGCTATGCAGAGAATTTATTAAACATTTCATAATCAACTCCTGGTTAACTGAAATTTGTTACTAATGTTGTTTCTGACCCATGAATGCCAAAACAATTGGAAGGCTGTGCCTATACTTTAGGTCAGAGGTTGGCCTCATTTCAAGAGTCCTCAAAACTGTGGAGTATTTTTTTCGTGGTGGAAAGAAAAGAAAATATGAAGGACATGCACAATATTTCAAAGGTAGTGGCCAGTGATTCTTAGTAGTGGAGCCGAAAATAGCCATAGCAGCAGTGGGAACAAAAACCTCATGCCATTGCGGGACTTTGCATCCTCAACTCCCGTGGTGGAAGTACTCCTGAAGGATTCTTTTCCTGCACATACAGACAGTGCATCTATCTTCCTGTTGATGAGCATTGCCCTAGAGCCTGCCTGCTTGCCTGCCTGCCTGCCTGCATCTGAGTCCTGACTTAATGTTTCCTCTATGACTACTGGCAAGTTATTTAACCTTAGTGCCTTAGCCTTCTTATTTGTAATAATGGTACCCACCCACCTCATATAGTTGTTGTGAGGATTAAATGAGTTCTGTCTGGCATAAGATAAATAATCAATAAGTTATTTTTATTTTTAATAGGCTGACATTTTCTCAGCAATACAGCCTAGAAATCTTGGATTTATTTTTGCTCGTTTCTCAATATTATCCTAACACCTACTTCTGCAGAGGCTCTGTTCTTTTCCTCTTTCCACCCTCATTGTAAATATTTTTTAACTGGCTTAGTACTATTAGTCAACTTCCAGTTCTTGCTCACCACCCATCCTTCACTTTCATATACTAGTTATTCTTCTAAAACGAAGGTGATGGTATCACAGGTGTTTGCATATATCCAAACACATCAAATCACGCACATTAAATATGTGTGGTTCTTTATATATGAATTATCCCTCAGTAAATCTTTAAATAAACAAACAAATAAAGGCTAGTGCAAATCATTCCCTTTTAAAAAATGTAAAAAATGTACCATGTTTGCCCTTTTGTCCACAGACAAAAACATTTGAGATCCTCACTGAGGCACTCATGGCCCACCAACACCCCAAACTCCCTGTTCATTCTTTCTTCACACCGCATGATCTGTGCTCACACCCAATATTAATTACCCCCATGCAGTTTTATTTATCTGTGTTTCTTCCAAAATAGTCTGAGTTTTTCAACCCCCTACTTTTGTTAAAGCAGCTATAACGTGTCCTCCTCTTCTTGCTCTCCTTTCCCAACTCTATTATTTACTTAACAAATTATTTTTTATCCTTAGGATCTGTGAAGTGTCTTCAAGCACTGTGTTCAGTAAGATCCCCTACAAATTGAAGGAATGCTCAAAACTTGAAACAGATCAGAAAGGCATTAAAATTCATTTATGCTCAATGAGTCATGAGAATTATGTATTAAACTGTGCACAGTGGCTTGTAAATATATGTGAAATTGAATAAAATCATTTCTTCAATACTTCAGAGACTTTCAAAATTATTGTCGATGTTTTTATTTTGTTTGTTTTGCAGCGGAAGTCTGTTGTTTTTCAAACAAGATCATATACATAAAAACTCGATTAAATAACAAAACTAGAAAAACAAAAGAGAAGATCGTGTTTGAGGTAGAGGTGGGTACTCCTCCCTGATTTCTTGGTCCTGCTCTTATTTCTGAAAGTGACACTTAGACACCCCCAAGGAATTTGATGGTGCAGAAAATCACTCATCTAGTCAAACCCCATTTTTTTTCAGAAATGAAAAACTATTAACACCAAGCACATTTCAGTTAGGGCCATTTAGCAAATATTTATTGAGTGCCAACCAGTCATATGACAGTCAGTATATGAAATCTTGGGACAAAACCCCTGACCCCCAGCTCAATGTTTGTTCCACTAAAATGTGTTGTGAATTAAGATATCTATTTTGTTTTTAACTATAAATAGTGTGCAATTACTCAATAATGTAGCAGATTGTTAAACTGTTAATCCAATTTAACTGATTAAGTACCTGAACTAGCAGGACCAGGATCAACTGTCTGCTAATTAACTATTAAATTAACTATGAAATTTTAAAAAACTCAAATGAGGTATTGTCTCATATATAACTCTTCCATTTTAAAATGAAATCAAGCAGAGAATATTTTCTTTGACAATAACTGGCTCCTGTTTCTTTCTTCCTTGCAACTTTATAAAAAGTATCTGTCATCTTTTCTTGGGAGAGAAAGGAAAAGAAGTTTTTTCTGGAGTATCCTTTTCTTCCCAGTATTGCTCCCTTAACCATCTCCCAGGACTGCCCCATACAAGCCTCCAGTCAGCTGGCTTTTATAGTACCTAAATTTCCTACTCACACTCCTACCTCTGCTTTATTTCACCCTACCTGCTTGGACTATCTTCTCCCTTTTTTACATAGTATGGCCCATGTATATCAAAATTACCCTGAAATTCATATTAAAGATGCATATTCTTGGTCCCACTTCAGCCTTCTCAAAACAGAATATCTGGATAGAGCATGGAGGGCTGAAATTCTCCTACATAACACATGTGCACTGTAAAGTCTGTGAGCCACCAGATCTTACACATTCTCAAATACAACCTAAGGTCTTTGTTCCCCAGAATGTTCTTTTACCAATTTCATCTTCTGGGACTGGCATCCATGACCCTGCCCACTGCCATGAAAAAACCTACAGCATTGATTGTCACTCCCTTTAACCAGACACTCAAGACACTTAGCATTTGGTACCATTTGCTGATCACCATTTTATGTATATACCCATCCTCCACAAATGGAGGATAAGCCACTCAAGGGTATAAACCACGTCTTATAACTTCTAATGTCCTCAGACATTATGTATTATGAGCATAGTAAGTACATAGATGTTTTCCTTGATTGATTGACCCAGAAATGCCAGGAATATAAGCAAATCTGTTAATTTTTTCAGACCACTGGAATAAAGGTTAAGACTACATAACTTAGCTAAGGAGTCTAGAACACAAGAGTTGCAAAATCAAATACCTACAAAATCTAGACAGAGAGCAAAAGCTACTGGAAGGAAGACAACAGGGTAAACAGGACACACGACCAAAGCAAAAAATTAGCAATTGATCAGACCCTGTTGATGGGCATAGAACCCAGTGCTGCCAAATATTCTGATTTTTTTTCCCAAGTGATACTAAAAATCCAGATTTTTATGTGAAATCTTCTACTTTTTGATATTGGCAAATATAGATCAAAGGATAATTTTAAACAGTAAAAGCCAAACAAAATACACTTGAGGGCCAGTTTTGGCTCGCTGGTGGCCAGTTTGCACTTCTTATGCCAGAACCCAGGCAGGGCCCTGGCAGACTTATATTTATTCAAAGAGTAGGAGGTTAGAGATGAGTGTAAATCTTAAATTATTCAGAAATATGTAGGAAAATACAGGGAATTTTTAGCCAAAGATTGGGAACAACCTCATTCTCCTTGATGAGCCCAGATGAAATAATAGATCCTTTTATAAAGCAATTTGTGAAAAATTCAAGATTCCCAAGAGACAGAGAGCAGACCAAAGGCTTCTTGAAAAGTCCCTAATTCCAGTTCAAAATAACATTAAGAAATATTCAGATATTTATTGCCTACGGTGAATTGTCAGCCTTCTGCGACTGAGGCCTCTTATCCTGTTTTTGTTTTTCACCAAAATGGGATCACTTTATCCATGCTGTAGCAACATGTATGTTTACTAAATAAGATACATAGACACCTATTCATCATTATTTTAATATCAGCATACTATTTGACTGAATAGGTGGCTCATAATTTAATCAATCCTTACCGTGAATATTTTAAGTGGTTCCCAATTTTTCACTACGATAAACAACACTGCTGTAAACACCTTTGGATTGTGGTAAATCCAGGAAGGTGGATGGAGAAGAAGGGATCAGCCTACTCTATTTTCTCCTTTGGCATATACAATAAAGTTTGCTTAATTTTATGCAAAGCACTGTGAAAGAGCCTCTTCAAGACCACCTAACCCATTCCACATAGAACTCCTTATGCTGTCACTGACCTGATACATACGACCATGAGCACTTGTCTAATTATTTCCTTAAGAAAAATCCTTAGATGTGGATTTGCTGAGTCAGATAATAAGCACATATTTCAGGTTTTTGATACACGTCGCTAAATTACTCACCAGAAAATTTGTACTAGAGTGCCTGACAGTACTTACATCTCAATCTCCTCATCTGGCTACTTCAAGACAACTTGGGTCATATTAATAAATGTTAGCAACTGAGCAAGTATCCATGCATTTTCCTAAGAAAAACTCACAGGGAATCTTTTACATACTATTACAGCTATATCGGACATACCAGGAGAGAGACTCGACTGTGTTGTAATCATTCAATGGTGTATTACTTAATTTCAGAGGAAGGCAGAGTACCTTAAGTGATTAAATTCACAGTTTGGCTTCAACAGGCATGAGTTCGAACCCTGACTCAGCTTGGAATCACAGTTTCTAGCTGGGAGACCAGAGCAGGTCACTTAGAATCTCTCAGCCTCAGTTTCTACATGTAAAATGGAGAGAATAATACCAGCCTTGTATGTTGGAATTACAATACGTGCAAAACATTTAGCAAAAAGTCTAGAACACAGTAAGTTCTCAGCAAACTATAGCTCTAGAGTATATTCACAAAACCTAATTAAATTACAAAAACATAATTAACTCACAATTTAGTAGATTTCCTATAATATATTTGATTTTCATTAATATTGCTTAGACATCTTACCTAAAATTTACATTTTTAGAAATTAAATTAATTTATTTAAATGTACTATCTACTATTTCTAATTTAAAATAAAAACATTGAATTAAAACAAAAATGTGTTCAATATAATTTTTCTTCTACATAGAAATATTTCAATTAAGAAACTTTTATAGGAGTTATAAGCAGTTTTTATTCATTGCTTTATTTGTACATATGTTTAGCATAGTCATAATTAGAAAATTGAAGGAATTTGAAACTTCATTAAAATGTCTTTTTTTTCTTATTTATTTGGCCATATTCACTTGCATCTACTCTTCGTTGCCACCTTGTCTTTTTTGCAATCGTGGCAGCCTTTCACATGCTACTGTAGAATAGTTCCATGATGTCTGCATTTCCCAGAGATACATAGATTTCCATTTTTTTTTTCACTTACCAATAGGATTCTCAAGTAAATATAGCTTTTGTTATTTTGTCAGCAGTGGCTTTGATGGACCATTCATCTCACACATCCCTTAAACTGACCCGGTGAGAAAAAAATGTGCATTGACAGGGTGATTTTCAAGGCTACAATGATTTCCTTTCAAGTGTACTAAACTTCCTATAATGCTAAGCCTCAAAGAAGCACTGGCAATAGAAACTTTAGAGTTGGCCAATTTAATCCTCGGCATTTATCAAGCACACCTTAACTGAAGAAAATTTTGCCGACAGAACAATAACATACATAGATTCTATATTTATGTGCATAACACCTAAATTATGAGTCGCTCATCTGCTAAATGCCCAGGCTGTGGAAATGATTTCCAAGTCATGGAGAGTATAATGGTTAAGCACACAAACGATAAGGTCAGAGATTCTGCCACTTACTATCAGTGTGATCTTGAGATGGTTACTGAACCCCGCTCTCAGCCTTAGCTTTCAATTCTCTAAAACAGGGGAAAACATAAGAAACTACCTCCACAGAGGTATTAAGAGAGTTAAATAAGGTGATAATTATTAAAAGTGCAAGCCTAGTACTTCGAAATCGCTCAGTGAATATTAGCTATTAATCACCTTAAAGTATGAAAGTTCCAATAACCACATTGCTCTAATCTCTTTCCTGTTTTCTGTAATTTCTCCAGTGCCCTCTTTCCCACAACTGCCCTTCCTGTCCCCGTAGGCTCTGCACCCCTCCACTGTTCTGCTTACATCATCGCTCAACCATCTGGAAACATGAAAGGAGATTTCTACACACCAAGATTCCCATGGTATAATACAACTGTTAAAAAAAAAGAAAAAAGAAAAAGAAAAGGCCCCAAATGGAGTCATTTGCCCCCTGACAGCAAACTAAGACTTAAGTGCAGTTTTCAACCTATTCCAAGAATGCAGCCTCTGTCAATCTGAAATTTCCTGATTAGCACTAGTAGTCTGCAAGGACAAAACCTCTGCTGCTCCCTTCCCCCAACAGAGGATGTTCTGATCCAAAATAATCCCTTTTTTTCTTTTGCTAATAACTCACCTGCCACACCCATCTTGCAATAAAAACCTTCCATTTCATATAGCCCCTTAGAGTGCTCTTCTATTTGCTAGATGGGATGCTGCCCAGATTCATGAATTGCCTAATAAAGCCAATTAGATATTCAAATTTACTCGGTTGAATTTTGTTTTTTAACACAGCCTGAAACTCAAAATGTGTGTTTCTCAGGCACTCTATTTTTAAAGACATGACATTATCTATGACACTGTTACTATTTTTATTAATATAATAGTTTGCCTTTATTTCCTTAATGTTTCCTAGCCCTCACTTCATTTATCTCACGTCTTATAAACTTTTCTTGCTCACTAGTTATTTCCCCTAATGAAAACCTTCATCTTCTAAATCCTTTCTTTCCTCTGTTCATAATGCAAACCATCAACAATGAAATTATAAAATGCCTTAAGAATTTGATGACTGTCATTTTCTTTTAATTTTTGACCTATTATGTTCTTCCTTCTGAATATTACAGCGCAATTAGCTGCTTTGTGACAAGGCCATGAAATGTGGTTACAATATGAAAAAGAAGTCTTAGAGGATTGACTTTATGTCCTTTACTAATTTCCGGAAAAGTCGCAATGTTTTCAAGTCAAAGGATGATTGTCTAACTGCCCATATTACACACTAGTCTAATGTTTATAATTTGGCTGAAAACTTTTTCCTGGTTAGAGTTCCCAAGAGTTAAAAAAAATTATTACTGTCTCTGGCAAGAGGTTCTTTGGGAGTGATATTGATTGGCTTGTTTCCTAAACATATTGGTTCCAAAGTGCTACAAAGACTAAAAAATGTTTTCCTGCAGCAGCTGAACCAAGATAACTTGAAAACAAGCAGGGAAGCAGCATGTTAATTTGAAAGATGATGGTATTATAGTAGTTGTGATTTCAAAATATAAATCCCACAAATTTATTTTGTGGGAAAATTGGTGCAGGAATACCTGAAGATTAGAAGATTGAAGAAAAGAGAGCATCAAGACCTGAACACAGGGGCCTAGTGTTGGGATAGCAGCTCATTGCAAGAAGTAGACCCACAAGTCACCCCCTTTTGATTCCATCACTGCTTCTGCCATTTAGTTCTGGTTTGGCACGGGGTAAGAGGGTAGAGATTGGCCAAAATGACATCTCAGACAGTGATTTTAAATCTTCAGAAAGAGCAGTAATTGCTCCATCTTAGTACCTCGTAAGATTAATTTCACTGCAACACCTGAGACCCTGTATTGATAAATAATCACACAAAGGCAAAACACAGCTGCAGTAACAAAAGTGCCTCACTGTATCTTAGTTTGTCCATGTCCAGTCTTCTCTTAAAGGCTTCAATCTGACATAGTTTTTCTGAGGTTTACTAAGTGAACTGCTTCTATTGTATAGACTTTTCTCTTCACTCCCCAATAATGAACTCCAAGTCTATTTATACCAAAACATAGGCTATGGGGTATACCAGGATTACATTTAGTGATTTTATATAGCAAAACCAAGCGGCTCCATTCCTTCATTCCACTGTAATTTACTGAATCTCTATTATGTCTCAGGCATTATGCTACCCGTAACTGAGATACCACAGCTCCCTATCCACCTAAATTAAATACTGTCCCTAGAGAGCTTCCCAACTACTGAGAGAGAACCTTAAATCAAATACTTTAAACAACTGACTACAAAGCTGCAAATGATAAGTACCTGGTGGTGTGAGGAAGGCCCCTCTGAAGAAAGTAATACTCAAGCAGGATGTAAAGGATTAATCTAAGTGAACTAAGAGGAGACAAGTCTTCTAGGAAAAGGAACAATGTGTTGAAAAGCTCTACAGAAAGAGAAAGTATAGTGTTTATCAGGAGCTGAAAGAAGGCTGGGAAGGCAAAATGTAAAGGGTAAGAGAGCCTACTACGGAAATTAATGCTCTAGTCATGTGCAGGGGCCAGACTGAGCACAGCCTCATGGGCTTTAAGAAGTTTGTCTTATACTGAAATCAATGAGAAGCTAATGGAGGGTTTTAAGCAAAGTGATGGCATAATCTGATTTGCATTATAAAACAATAACTCAAACTGCAATGTGGAAATAGCCTGGGGAGAAGACCAGATTAGATACAAGTAGGCCAATAAGAGACTGTTGTAGAATTCTAGGCAAGAGGTCATTGTCATCTGAAATAAGATGATAGAGGTAATGGTTAAAAAAAAAAAAAAAAAAGAGAGAGATATTAGAAGAGAGAAAAATGATCTTTGTAAACATCAAAATGTCCTTAAGCTCTATCCAAAAACAACTGCTTAAGAATAAAGTATGTTTTAAAGTGAATAAGAATAGCAGGAAAAAAAAAATTAACTACATGTCAAGCACTAAAGTGTGGCTCAACTTTAAAACTGTAAGATCTTGTCATCTAAAAATTAGGATGAAGTTCTGAGCACTGACAAGGTGACAACACATCATCCCATACTCCACACATTATTGTCAACACCCAGACCCTTTCTTTCATTCTTCCAAAGCCGTTGCCTCCATGGGGTTGATCCAGAGTCATTCTAGTATAGACAGCACATCCTTCCAAAAGAATTATGCTGCTGCCATGTGGTTGGAAGAATAGCCATCCATTCTGTTGTTCATTCAGTACATTTGCATTTAGCATCTGCTGTGCTATGTACCAGGCCCTATCTAGGTGCTGCCTTCAAGGGACTCACAGTCCAGTGAGCAAAAAACATGTGAACGAATAATTGTTTTTCAATAATACAATAACAGAGATATATACAAACTGGGTGGGGAGGGGATTTTTAATCAACATGGCAGAGCAATAGAGATTTCGGAGAGGGAACTGGGAAGATTTTACCGAAATGAATATGCTATAGCTAGATCTTGGAAGATAAACAAGAATTCATCAGACAAGGAAAGGAAGGGCATTCTGGGCAGGGGAAACAGCGTGCACAAATGTAAAGAAATGAAAAAACACAACTTGTTTCAGGAAATACAAGTCACTTGGTAATTACACAGTATAAAGTAATGAGGAGCAGAGGAAAGGAGGTAGATGGCAATTAATGAGCATACATTATATACTCTGAGAGTTCAGAGTTCTCAAAGGCCTTGTGTGCCACCCAAAGAAGATTGAACTTCATCCTATAGGTGGTAATAAGGAAGGGTTAACTTATCCAAGAGTGATCCCTTGCAGTCCAGAAAAGGAAGAGGCCTCTGGTACAGTTCCATAGAAACCAGCAGCAATGCAGTGCTGAAGACCTTCAGTCTCTGTCAAGACAAGGCTGGGATCCCAGCACTCCCGACATGCCTGGGAAGAAGCTAGCTCCTGCCCAACCGTGAGCTGATGTGTTAAATCCTTTTTCTGGCTAGCTACGTCATTCACCTGCATCTATAAGCTTGTTCTCTAGCTGCCAATCATGGCGACAGAGGGCTCCCATGCATCACAAACACTAGCTAATAAATCAGGTTGAAGCTAGGGCTTCACCATATCTTAGTACTATAAAATCATAGCCTTTGAATGATACCAGGGGAAGAGTCAGTGCATCTCTAATTAAACAACTAAAACGCCCAACCCAGTTTCAGAGTCCCTTTCCTGGAGTCTAGAACATCTAGAATTTCATCATTTCTAATCATGAGAAGGCTACACAGAGTATCTGCTAGCTGCTACTTCTCCTTCTCCACGAGTTTTCTCCAGTGATCCCTGATCCAGCAGGCTGTTCAAGTGTGCTGTTTAGCCATGTGCTTTTGTTTTGCATGGGTGGCAGTGAAGAGTGACTGAAGAGAACTTATAGAAACAGATTTTTATGAGGACAATGTCGACAGCAGGGTAGAGGATGTTTCAGAGAAGCAAGTTCAAATAGTAAAACTTTTTAGAAAGTTCTTGAATTAGTCCAGATAACAGATAATAAACCTTGAGCCTACACAGTGGCAGAAGAGAGAGGGAGAGGGGCAGGCAGAAGTAAGAGAAGGGGAGAGGAAGAGAGAGGGAAGGATGGAGGGAGGGAGTAGGTAGGAGGGGCAAGAGAGAGAGAGGGAAGGAGAGAGCCCATAAGAGAGAGAGAGAGAGAGAGAGAGAGAGACACGATGGATTTGGAGAGTGGTTAATATGAAGGATGGATTCAAACATAAGACCCAGGTATACAGCTCAACTCAAGTTGATTGGGTGGATTATGGTATCATTATTTGAGACAGGGAATAGAGAAAATCAGCAGAATGAGGGAGAGTTTAATTTTAAACATAAGAAATCTTTCTTACTTTGATGTTAAGAAACATCAAAGCTTACTCAATGGGAGAGATAGGAAAAGCATCTAGGTTGGTTTTCATTCACCATTATTCCCATAAGAATCAACACAGTTCCTAGCACACAGTAGTAGTTGCTCCATAAATGCTTAATGAATGAATGGTTGAACACTTGTTTTACATAGAATCATCAAAATTTTAGGAAAGTATAGATTTGCTGGCAGTGGGACTTATTCACTTGGTTGACAACTCCAACAAATATGAAAGGGAATTTCTAATGTGTAAAATCCTTATTTAAATTTTAATTTCAACTCTGATTTTATTTTGTAGATTCTCTATTTAACTAAATTTGATGGCTCATATAGAAGTCCTGTATTTTTTTTTCTGAGTTTGTAAATATCCCTGGCCTTTGGGTTTGGAAAAAATCCTCAAGCAATCCTCATCTCAGGCATCTGGAAGCACCTACAAATTGTAGCTAACTTCAGTTCCTATTGACCTTGTGTGTTACAACATATGACGGGGGGAAAAAAGGAAATTCATAAGTTACGGCTCAAGAATTGACAATATTTAGTGAATATGCTATCAGCTTAATAGTAGATTAGACCCAAAATGTATATAAAATCAGATTAGACTGAATTCTAGGAAGAGAAAACTTTAGCAAAATAATTACATGATGTATATTTTATAAGGAGCTATTAGCCAGTGCTTCAGTAATAGCAGACCGCCTCAGCTAAAGAAATTACTGAATGAATTTAATTTGCAATTGCCTTTTTCTCAGCACCTTTTCTTTATTCTTAGCAGAGCTAAGACTTTGAGTCTGGGTAGATGGGAAAAATAAAATTTAGCAAGAAACATCCTATGCATTAGTTTTCAGAGTATTCAATGTTGATTATCCTCAAAAAGCACTTCTGTTTCTATTATAGCCAGCAGATCTTGGTCCATACCCCGTCTATCCTAAATTTCTCTACTACACTTATCCTCTCACCTATTTTTCTGACAAGTTATAAATATATTATCTTAATTAACAATTTGCCCAGATTCTTTCCTTCACTTAGCTTTTGCTCCCTCCATACTGTTAGCCTCCACAGAGCTAGACACAGGAGAGAGTAAGAACCTAATAATTTTGTCTAAAAAATTTCTGCTTCATCTGGCCTAATTCTCAACCTCTATATATATCCTGAACCCACATCTAGGACATCTGTAGATCTGGCCTGAGCCCTGGGAAATGTGGGTCAATCCTAGCTTTAGGAGAGTAATTTGGGGAGTGGTCACCCAAAGCTGTGGGAACCACCATCAAATTATATCTACATTCTTCTGTTCCTGGCTTTGAAGTGTGGCTCTGTTAACTTGGCTTCTGTCTTAGTTTCAAAACATAGCCTTAGGATAGCCTTTCATATTTCTGTTGCCCAGGTCATACCTAGTTCTGGGAATGTGCCTCAGTCTTGTTCTCAAAAAACAAGTCCCTAATTTTGACTTCAAGGCTGGGGTGAATATGCTATCAGCTTAATAGTAGATTAACTTGATAATATAGTTAGTTCCCATGCCTAACTTGATAATATAGTTAGTTCCCAAGCATCTAGAAGGGTAGGGTCCTGCCTTCTTTGACCAGTACTTCCTGGAAGCTGCCATTTGCTAAAACCTCCAGACTAGTGGCCAGGAATTTGAAGTTAATGGCTGTTTAAACTGGATCTCTGGGTAGAGCTCCATCCTCACTCATCCCTTATCTCTGAATTCTGCACACTATTAGCAAATCATGTTACTCCTAGTACTTTCTGGTTACTGCTAAAAATTACCTATGGTAAGAATCTAAATACTCTTTCTGACTTCCTTCTAGTCCCCACAGCTAAGTTCACTCCCCTATCTCATCCCCACACCACACCTCTCTTACTCTGTTGGGCAAGTCTACCCAGAACTTCTCAGTCCTGGAAATAACAGGGTATGACCAGTCAGGCCATGAGGGATGAGAATATTTTGCTATATCCCATGTAATCTATAGATTGTAAGTATATGAGCAGAAGAGAAAGAATGAATTGATTTGAACAGATACAAACATGAAAAAAAAACATTCTCTGAACTCATTTGTATCTTTTTATTTCCTAATCAAATTAATTAAGCCAGAGAAAATGCAGTGTTGATACCCCTCTCTATAAGTTAATGAAATGTATCTTTATGCATTTAAGAGCTCTCTAATAGAATTAAAAGGTGCGAATGAGCGTATCAGTAGCAAAAATGAAACGGAGGTCTCCTGGTATATAAAAAATGTTCAAAACTATATTAAAATAGAATGGAAATTCCTTTCTACCTGTACTTTTGCTGGTAAGGAAGATCAAGATGAAGAAATCCATTGAAGGAGAAAAAAATAAAGATAAACCAGCTTTCCTGCAGGAAAACACCCTGTCATGTCACTAACCCTAAGAAAATGTTAAATAGAACATTAACACCTTCTGAAAAAAGTTATCACTCCATCAGACCTACTGGATGAGATTTGAGTTGGGGGTAATCGATGTCATGCATCCTTTTCTATTGTTCCCAAGAAGCTACATGCCCAAGCCATAATCAGTCATTAAACTAAATTTTACACAACGTCAAATATTTTAGACGCTGTGGTTACTGCTACACCATGGCACAATAAACCATTCTTTACATTTAATTTTCATTTTGTTCTCAACCATAGATAACCTGTGAATTTTCATTAGAGAAAGGTCTTGATTTGTAATTATTTTCTAAGCACTTCTGTTTCTATTACGGTATTATTATTTCTTGTTTTTCTTTGAAAAACAAGGCACCTTACTCTTCAGCTACTCTGTGGGGCAACTCCGTTGTGCTATCTCACTTCTAATCATTTGCTTTCCTTTCCTATGGAGATAACAGGTACTTGGAAACCCCATGATGATCCACTCTTTTCATCTTCTCTGTTACAAAGCAATTTGAAGAATAGTGGATGTTTATCTACTATTCAGATACACAATCTTAATTCAATGAAAATTAATAATTCACATTGCACTTTGAGTTTATCAAAATTATTTTCTAACTATAGTGATACAATTGTACAATTGGCAGTCTGTATCCATTATGACCTTATATTTCACTAAATACTCAGATTCAAGAGAATTATCTCTTCTCACCATTAACTGGCCTGGAAACTTGATCTCGCCCTTTTCTAGTGGTGTTTTTTTTTTTTTTCTCCATCAGTTCTTGTTGTTACTGAAATGCCTAGAGATTACTTATGTGTCATAAATGCTCAAGCAGATAATACCAGTAACATTATGATATGTTTGTATAGGACATTCATTACATTTACATCTATAATCTCATTTTAACTTTTTCTTAATAACATTGAAATCTGAAGATCAGGTATTATTAGTCTTGAATTGAAAATTATAAAATTCAGGCTGAAAACAGTTACATGACTTGTCTGGGATCATACATGTCATCATAGAAAGGCCAGGTTTAAAACCTAGATTTTAGACTCCATTCACTATTTCTCTAATGCCTGCATTTGCCAAGAATGATAGAGTAAATGGCCTAAATTATTTAATGGTAGTGGAACTATGTTCCAGATTCCTATAATAAAGAAGCAATGTGCAAAGAATAATTTTACTTCCTTTTGAAAACCTAGATTTCTCTATTATAGAAACCAAAATAATGTAATTGGTCTTATTTCTCCTTTAGGTGTGGGCCGCTAGGGAGCTCAAAGTCAAGGGAAATTCAAACATTTCCTATAGCCTGCATATCTATATCTATTTTTTTCTCTCAAATAGCTATGAAAGACACTTCTCCATTTATTCTAAGGATATTCATATAACAGAGGTAAAACACCTTAAAATGGTTTCAAGATGGCTGAGTGATAAAACTAAACAACTGATCTACTAAAACCCATGTCTTTAAAAAAATAATAATAAAGAATAAAACTGCTGATATCAGGCCAGGTTTCATTTCCTTGCCTTTCTATCTGCCAGCTCTAAACCCTCGAATAAGTTATTTAACCCTTCTCAGTCTCAGTTTCACCCATGAAGACAATAATGATAATCACACAGAGTTGTTGTATGGACAGAGATAACATGTGAAGAAACTGAGGCAGATAGTATGGACTGGCCATGAAGCTCATTTGCCTAGAACTGAAATACTGAAAGTTCAAGCCTTTGTTGCAGCTAGACATGCCTATGTGACTCGGTCCTAACTAATGACATATCAGCAGGATCCTGAACCCAAACTGGAAGGTTCCTTGGCCATCGGCTAAGGATGTTTGAGTAGAAAGGCAATATCCTAGGAGCTTGATGGCACTGTGTAGCATCATCCAACCCTGAACTACCCACCTCCTAATTCATTATTGCTTGAGATACATAAGCATGTATTTGGTTAACCACTTGCATCAGGTTTCTGTTATAAAGCAACTAAATGCCAGCCTGTCAACACAATCCTAACTAGCAAATGATTAGCAAAAATCTATGCCTACCAACCATTAGTCCTTTTAGTTTCCTTGTAGTCGAAAAGGTATGTGTTTTGGAAAACGATTACAATAATATTGATAAGTAAAAAGCTACCAAATGCTGTAGATTATACAGTATGATCCAAATTTTGTTAGGAAAAAGAATAATTGATATCCAGAGATATCCAGGAACTGAGAGGATTCTATTAAGCACATTATTGTGAAGGGGAAAAAAAACATGTATTTTCATTATAACAAAGCCATTTTGACAAAATTATTTCAAAATGCCCTTCTAGGTTTTTCATGGGCCAAGAAGACTGTGGGTCCAGGCCAAGTGGAACATGTCAAAGAGCTTAGGGCAACAAGAGGAGCTAGAAATGAGTGTCCATTTGGGGTACATTAGTGACATTTTGTGATTTCTTACATATGACCTTGGGTGGCTAGTCTGAGGAAAAGTGACTAATCTAGTTTATCATTTTCATCACATGACTATTCAGAGCAATGTAATAGAATGATGAGCCAATGTGTTTTTATTACACCAAAAGGAAATATTTTTCAGATTACATCAGCACAGTTATGTGCTGCTACTAACATTCCTACTACTTTGTCACTCATTTCCAAGGAAATTTATGCTCTTTCTGAACATAAATGTGTTTTAGGCCCAAATAGCATTTATTTGGTAATATCTATAAACATGGGACCAGGCAGGCTTAAAAGGGACAGTTCTTGGTAAATCAGAAAGGAGTACATCCCAACACAGGGGATGGGAGGATTCTCAAAGTGGAAATACTGACCATCCTACTGTCCCCTCCTAACACACACACACACACACACACACACACACACACTGAATATTATAGAAAACCTATGT
Organism: Pteropus vampyrus; assembly: GCF_000151845.1. Taxonomy (NCBI): domain Eukaryota; kingdom Metazoa; phylum Chordata; class Mammalia; order Chiroptera; family Pteropodidae; genus Pteropus; species Pteropus vampyrus. The sequence goes on along the minus strand of NW_011889225.1, from coordinate 613,742 downwards.
GAGGGTCAAAATTTGGCTCTTTGTGAGTAATAATATTTAACCAATATTTTACCAAAATACATTTATAGAGACACAGGGAACAGCTGCATCAAAATGTCCTATTTGGTCTCATATAGCTCAGGCAAGGGCACTGCAGTGATCCAGCCCAGGTAGGTCATAGACAGAGTTCCCTTGGCAAACATGAGCAGCTGGAAATTCAGTGGGAAGTGCTGTACTAGGCACAAAAATAAAAAAACTGTTCTTTTTCCTTTAAGAAAACTATAATATGTAGATATATAGTTACATATAGATATATAGACTTTAAGAAAACTATAATATGTAGATATATAGTTACATAGATAACTGCATATGAGGCGGAGTTGAGTAAATTTGCTAATAATGCCATGAGAAGTCATGAGAGATCTAAATAAGAAATATTGTAATTAAGGAGATTCAATATGGCATCTCAAAGTGCTCAGCATTTCAATAGGACCCTCCTGGACCCTTCAGCCCTGACTCAGAATTTGCTAATTTTCCACAACACACAGAGCATCTTGTATTGCATCTTGGCAACAACAACAATAACAAAAACAGTGGATAAAAGTCAGCAAAGGAATAAAAACAATAATGATGGCTAACATATATTGAGAATTTAAGAGAAAAGTGTAACATATAATTAAAATAAAATTATACATTTGAGTTAGAGAATGAGTGATTTGGCATTATTTTTGCTGAAACTCAGGAAAAGGAGGGATGCTTTGTTCAACTGACAACACTGAGCCTAGCTCGCTCATCTGCATTTCTGCCTAATCAGCACACATGACTTTCATCCCACAGGGAACACGAATGAAGCACATCAATTACTGGCAATTTAGCTTCCTGATAACGAACTCGAAATAGTTCACTAAGAAATAATAATGTTGATGCAAACTGATTTTCCAGGATTTTGATAAATTAAGAGTCATTTCATAATCTCAACAGAAAAATAACACATAACTTTTTAAAAAATCTATTCAAATTGGTTCAACCATTTGTAATGACTGTGCACACACACAATGATGTAATGACTTCTGCTTCCTAAGAAAAAGGCATTTTTTTTCCTTTATTATTGGTCTTGGTCTTGGAACTAGCACAAAGAGGCACAGAATTCTGTGCTTGCCCTTTAAAAAGGAAATGTTTCCTGCTCTCCTCCTTCTGCAACTGACAGATAAGATGGGAAGCTAGTTTGTATTTCTTTAATCATCTCTTTTCTTCAAATCTGTTTTCTAGCACAAAGTTTGAAGTCAGTTGGTATGACTAAAAGCCCTCATGTATAAAAAGCCTATTTTGGATTTCTTTTTAAATGTTTCTATTTGATGAGCTGTTAAAGGCAGTTGCTTACTTATCTCTTCATTTCATAGCGAGTTGATATCAGGCTTTGTGCAAAAAGGATACTGTAGATTGGCCGTTCACCTTCTAGTCTACATTTTTTCTAGCTCCCTGCTGAAGCTTGCTTTAAAAACTGCCTCTCCTGGACTTCTTAGCAACTATTGTTCCAGATGCAAATTAATCTTACCCACTAGATTCACTCGAGAGAGATTTGAAAGGAGGAAGTGAGTTGGAACCCATCTCCCTGGCCCTGTTTCTACTGGAGGTAGTTGTGGTCATGCTAATGGCAATGGCAGCTGGGGCTTTCTAATCCCTAAACCACACTTATGGCAGTAGGTTCTTGAACTAAGTAATTCCAGGAGCCACCTCTTGACTCCCACTTCTCCTTTCTCCTAATGATTTTTTTAAGTGCCTAATTCCTGATATGAAATATCTTTCTGCTGAAACCCTGACTAATATATTTTTTATTCCTCCATCTGAAGAGGCAATATATGAACCAGAACAATATTAATACCTAATATATACATAGTGCTTTGTAGTTTATAAAGTACCTGGACATGCATTATCTACATTAATCCAGACCATAACTCTGAGAGGTGGCAGGACAGATGCTGCTCTCCCCATTGCACAGATGAGAAAGCTGAGTCTCAGAAGAGTTAGGTGACTTAGCAAGGCATTTACTAGGTAAGAGATGTAGATAAAATTCAATTCCACATTTTATGACTCTTAATCATTTCCTTTGATGCTAGAAAGTCTCCCAAGGGCAAACAAAGAAGAGAGGGAAAGCACAAGAATCTTGACAATGACCTAATCTTCTATTTCTTATTAAAAAATAAAAGTAATTTATCATTATATTCTAAAAACAATAAATTAGATTAAAACACCTAAGGACAAGCTAGTAAATATGGGCTATTTCATAGAAAGTGTGACCTTGGATCTGGGAGAGCCTGTGCCTCAACTTTACAGGATCTTTCCTTTGAAGACTCTTTGCAATTAATACAAATACATGAAAGGTTCAGTCCTGTTTTCCAGCTCTGACCATGAATTCTCTTTCTGCACAACCATCTGGCCAAACCAAGAGTGGCTAGAAGACTTGGGGAGGCCAAGATTCATTTCTTGATTTCTCTCTAATAGCAATTTCACCTAAGAACAACTCCCCTCCCCAACTAGGGCTCCCTAGAATGAAATGTTTTTTCTTTTTTCCTAACTTGCTGCATAGATATAATTTAGTAGAATATTTGATTTCAATGCTCAAAAAACCAAGAAAAACATTAAATAGGCAAAGTTTGTTTTAGACCACTTCGAAAATAGTCAAATTCTTTCTCTCCATATGTACCATAGCAGTAATCTAACCGCAGGGTGAAGAAGGTTCGAGAGCTCTAAGAGGCAAACTTCTGACCATACGGTGCCCACTCCCTGAGAGTAACAATAGCCCAAAGACAACATTCCAGGATTGCAAATCTTCAAGATCATTTCACAGCCAACCTCAAAACACTAGAATTCCACAATCCCCTGTCCTTACTTCCTTCTCTGCTTGCTTCCTTCAGTCTCATATGACTCAAATCAGGGCTAAGAAAACTGTAACTCTATAGGATCCTACTTCGGCCCTTGCATCAAAATAGTATGTGATTCCTTCACCAAAAAAATGACAACTATAAAGAAAAACATTTAAAATTAAGACGAGAAGGAAGAAGGTGAAAAGAAGTAGATCCAATTAGTTAGGCAAACTCAATTACACCTTTCCTATAAAACTATAAAATCAAGACATGTAAGAATATTAAAAGGCAATAAACTCTATACTAACCTGGGGGAAGAGGGAATAGGTTGAATTGTCAATGGTGAATGAGTATAAAAACTCTCCATCATACCACATGCTCTTCCCCATGGGGGAATTCATTTTAGTCATAGCAAAGAGATGGGCGGGGTCACAGCAGTCTTCCATCTGTTTCCTAGGAGAGAAAATAGAGAGAGAAAAGAACAGCAGGTTAAGTGAGCAGTAGACTCATTCACTTGTCATTCCCACAGAGATGTGCAGCCTTACCTCAGAGCCAGCTCACAAAAGCATCTGTGTCTCCAGGGTGATTAGACTACTATTAATTCACTCTTCCAGCTATCAAGATGCATGACTGGAATTTTTCATAATTAAAAAAAAAAGTTTAAGAAAAATACATCAGCTCTCAGTTGCAGCTGAAATATGTCCAAAGGTAAAAATAATTATTATAATTGCAGAATTATTGGTTGATTTAAACATCCAGGTCCAAAAAAGACTGGGGTGGCTTACTTTGGAGACTGTTGAGCTATTCAGCTATAACAGAAATGTATCTTTACAGTGATTTAACAATCAGGTAGTTAAGTTCAGTGACAAAGGACTTTACATGAGCTGTATGAAATAGAGAATGAACCCAGTGCACTCAAAGACAGTGCACTCCCAAAATTGGGGACAAGATTAAAGAACAATCCCTAAGAAACCCTTTTAAATAGAAATAAAATGAGATGAGTTATGTCATTTCAGACACTGGTAAGCAACCTGCCTTCTAACTGGTAAATCTCATAGGTCTTTTACGTTCTTATTTTAATTGAACTCTCAGTAGCATTTGACACAGTTGAATACCACGACCTTTGCAAAACTCTCCTCGCTCCCTTAGTTTCTGGAAAACCAGGGTTTGCTGAATCACCTTACTCTTCTAGGCCGGCTGCTTCTCTACTTGTCCTTCAAATGGAAGCCCTGCTACCATTCTACAGGCCATTTTTATATTCTCCTCTAACTAAAAGCCTGTCAGGAACCGAGTGGAACAGAATTGAGAGACCAGAAACAAATCCAAGCACACACAGTCAACTAATATTTAACAACAAGGGAGCCAAACCTCAATAGAGAAAAGATAGTCTGATGGTGCTGAGATAACTAAATACTCACATGTAAAAGAATTAAACTGGATCCATATCTTACCCCACTCACAAAAATTAACTCAAAATAGATTAAAGATTTAAATGTAAGACCTGAAACCATAAAACTCCTAGAAGAAAACAAGAATAAAGCTCCTTTACATGGGTCTTGGTAATGATTTTTTGGATATGACACCTAAAGTACAAGAAACAAAACCAAAAATAAACAGGTGGGATTACATCAAACTAAAAGCTTCTACACAGCAAAGAAACAATCAACAAAGAGAAAGACAATCTACAGAATGGGGGGAAAATATTTGCAAGTCATATATCTGATAAAGGGCTAATATCCAAATTATATAAAGAATTCATACAACTCAATAGCAAACAAACAAACAAACGAATAACCCAATTTTAAAAAATGAGCAATGAACTTGAATAGACATTTCTCCAAAGAAGATATACAAAAGGCCAACAGATACATGAAAAGATGCTGAATTCACTAGTCATTAGGGAAATGCAAATTAAAACCACAATGAGCTACCACCTCACACCTATCAGAATGGCCATCAACAAAAAGACAGATAACAAATGCTGGAGTGGATGTGGAGAAAAGAGAAGCCTTGTGCACTGTTAGTGGTATTGTAACTTGGTATAGCCACTAGAAAACACAGTATGGAGGTTTCTCAAAAAATAAAAGTAGAACTACCTTTATACTCAGTAATCTCACTCCTGGGAATGTAGTCAAAAGGAAATGAAAACACTAACTTGGAAAGATATTTATACCACTATGTTCACAGAAGCATTATTTATAATAGCCAATACATGGAAAAAACCTGTGTCCATGAATGGATGAATAAAATTGTGATAGATAGATAGATAGATAGATAGATAGATAGATAGATAGATAGATAGATAGATAGATAGATCACACACACACGTAGATAGATATAGAGAGAGATATATAGATACAGATAGACACACACACACAATAGAACATTAATCAGCCATAAAAAAAAACAAAAACAAGGATATCCTACCATTTGTGACACATAGATGGACTTTGAAGGCATTATGTTAAGTGAAATAAGTCAGACAGAGAAAAAAATACTGTATTATCTCACTTATAGGTGAAATTAAAAAAAAAAAAAACTCATAGAAAGAGATCAAACTTGTGGTTACCAGAGGTGGAAAGAGGGAGGAGAGGGAATAGGAGGAAGGTAGTGAAAAGTACACACTTCCAGTTGTAAGATAAATAAATACCAAGGATGTAAAGTACAACCTGATGACTATAGCTAATACTGCTGTATGATATATAGGAAATTTAAGAGAGTAAATCCTATGAGTTCTCATCATATGGCAAAATATTTTTCCTTTT